>NW_026555336.1:22685806-22808072 GCF_029017545.1 Prosopis cineraria
AAACTACTTTATCTATCATTATATTAATGGTCAAATGTTTATTATTTAATATCACGTAGAAAAGGTTATGTTTAATTGACAAAAATGTTACATTGAATAATTTAGGGTGCTTGGGTGTTCATTAGCAAATACTTTAAAGGTAAAATCCACCTTTAGTTAAAATGAATTTAGAGTCTCAATGCTTCAGGAACTTATAGTTTAAGATCAATTTATTCTTTTTTTATCCTTCTTTTATTAGTTATATGCTTTTAGAAGAAAACACAATTGATATTATCACTATTACAAAATTTTAAATATAAGATACCTAAAAATATGACAGTTATAAAAAAAAATCTGTCATATAATGATGAGGCGGGTGATAGTTAATAAATAAATGACGGGTGTTTAAATACCCTGCATTTATATATATGGTAATATATAATGGGTGTTTAAACCCGTCATATAATGCTTCAAATTATAATATTTTTTTAAAAAAATTAATAACACTCTATATGACGGGTGTTTCAAACACCCGTCATATATGTGTGTAACAATATATGACAAGGATTTAAAATCCTGTCATATATGCTTGTTTTTAAAATGTTTAGTTTCCTCTTTCATTTTCTTTTCAGATTCACGCCGATATTTTCCTTTTTCTTCTCCATCTAAATTTAAAATACCCCGCCTTGTCCATTTGCCTAGATTCAACATGATTTCACCGTGCTCATCTAGATCTACCTAGTCCATTTGAAGCTATGCTCAGTCTGCATTTTCACTGTCCATTCACTCACTATCATTCATCAACTCACTTGAGTTGCCTAGCTCAAAGAGGTCGACACTATTGAAGTAGCCTTCTGATTCCACCGATTTCACTAAGGTTGACCCTTCTCGTGCTTTTATTCGCAAGGTCCAGTGACTGAACGTTAAGGTCAATCCCTTCTTGTTCCTTCTTTTGTTTAATTTGCTTCTTGCTTCTTCTTCGTCTTCTTCTTCTTCTTCTTCGTTTTTTTTTTAAAATTAGATCTCATTGTTCTTCCAAATGTAAGTGAAAAAATTCACTTTACCTTGTGCATGTTGAATGGGTAAAATCTAAAATCTCATTCTTTTCCGTTCGCGATATTGTATATGGTTAATACTTTCCTAACTTAATTTTTATTTATAATAATCTTGTCACCATTTATTTGTTATTCTCTTGACCAGATTTATTAGTTGTTACTATTGGGGGAGTGAATTGAGATTTGTTCTTTGGCAAAAAAGATGAGATTTGTCAAAAATAATTTTAGTAGTTCCATATTCAGAATGTTCTATTTGTGCTGTTTGAATTATCAATTAATCAATATCCAGTAAAAAAAATAATATGTTAATATATAGTTATTATATACTACGTGCTGCCTTGTCTTCATTAATAAAAAATATATGTTTTTATTAGTTTACACTTTCATCATATTGTTGAGTCATACATGTCTAATTTTGAATATTAAAATGAAAATGAAAAGAGAATTCAATATTTACAAACCCATGGATTTGTTTTTTATGTTCACAGCCATGGATGAACAGCTAAGTTCTTGTGCTTAATTTTTAATGATAATATGATTTAATAATTTTAATGAGTTTTATTTTTTTTTCTTTTTGAATTGATTTTCATTCTAATTCAATTGGTATTGTTTTTCTAGAAATATTAGTATATTTCTGTTTGGATATAGATTTTGTATAGATATTAATATTTATAGAGGGTTGCTTGTAGAAATAACCCCTTATTACAAGAAAAAAGAGAGTAAAAATGACAGTTATTTACAATAACTATCATTTTTGCTAGAATATATGACAGTTATTTGCAAAACTATCATATATTGTACTGCCAATATATGACGGATATTTATAATAACCGTCATATATTGTTTTAGTGGGAGGCAAATATGACAGTTATTTGTTGTTTTTTGGGAGACAAATATGACAGTTATTTGCAATAACTGTCATATATTGCACTGCCAATATATGACAATTATTTATAATAACTGTCATATATTGTTTTAGTGGGAGGAGCTTTATATGACAGAAATATTTAACCGTCATATATAATCAAATATATATGATAAGGAAATAATCATCATATAAAGAGGTAAACTTTAAATGACAACCTAATAAATGACAGTTGTTAACCGTCATTTATAGGTAAAAATACTATCATTTTTGCTTGTTTTTGTAGTAATGTATTCTGTATGATAATTATATGGCGCTTTTAATTTCTTAAAAAAACTACAAAATGAAATGATTGGGAAGAAACTCTAATTTTTCCATCTTAGTTGTTCATCCTACTTTTTTTCCCCATAATGTTCGTTTGTTTGTTTGTTTTGTTTTGTTTTTGAATTCATTTTTTGTCTAAGCAATGTTTGCCTCAAAATTGAACCATGTTTCACTTAGATGTTTTGTGTGTGTCTATAGTAAAATTGTGCAGTTCCTAGAGCACGTGGCTCATAATGGTACTAAATCCTTTTGGCCATTGTGATCGTACGTCTTTGTGTTGCCTATTGCCATACTCGATCAAATTTTACCATATTTATTTTGATTCTATTGGTAGTTGATGTTTTGCTTCCTCCCCCCCCCCCCAATTTTTTAGAGTTGTTTTTGTATCTCACCATTTGTATTTAAAATGATTCCTAGCATATTTTTCTTATGATATTTCCTTATATTTTTATGTAAAAAATTATATCTTTTTCACACAATTTTTTTATAATTTTACAAAAAATTATATATTTCCTCACAAAATTGATCTAGTTAAAACAAAAGTGTGCTGCATTGCTACAATATATATATTATATATATATATATAGAAAAAGGGCTACTTTAGGTACTCTAAAGTGCTTCCAGAATTCGAATGAAAGAAAAATTGAGTCACCAACAAAGAATTACCGAGACTTTTAATGGAAAGAGTAAGACAAAATGCCCACATTAACATTAGCCACTACAAATTCCTCTATATCTTTTTCTTTTTTTTTCAATAATTAGAAATATCTTTCATGTACTGTTGAAAAATGTGACAATAATTTTATCTTGCATATATTTATAATATTTTTGGCACTATATTTTGATATATAAGAAGAGATAGATTTCCATCTGAGTGAGACCGAGACATATCATGAACTAATTTGGATCCTTTCCGTATCTCTTCATTTGTCTCAATAGCTATTAGAACAATTTTGCTGTTGTTCTGATACGCTTGCATTGGCAAGAGATCTCTTAGCCACGGTGATGCTGAGTGCACTCATTTTGTGCCACGTTGTCTTTTGGAATTCTAGCTTCTATGCTTGTTGGGTTGGTTTCTTAGAGGTCTGGGTTGGTTGTGTTTGAATTGTAGAAGCAGTTCAAATTTTCCTAGATTTGGTATATTTTCTTCAAATCAGAGAGTTAATTGTTGATCAGTAGATTCATCTGGCGGGCTTTATCATCTAAGGTGTTCATGAAATATCTTGGTAAATTTCCTTTTCCCTCTTTTAGGTAAAAATCTATTAGTAGTTTGAACTTGTGCATAACTGGTCTAGTGGACATTGCTCATGTCTCATTGATGGTAGGTTTTTTTTGTTTGGCTCCCTTTTTTCTTATTTTTTAAATTCTGGATGAATTGAATTTCCATGATATCTAATTTGACGTTGATTGAAGTTCCACTTGGAATCATGGGGAAAAATTCCCATCATTTGTTTGACTCATAGAGTTGTGTGTGATTGCTAAAATATTTAAATCATAGTTGTCAAACTTTTAAATTGACTTTTTGAGCTTCACGTTTTTATGTTTCTAATTTATAAAATCATATTAACTCATTCATAAACTTGAATTAGATACAAATTCAATTAAATATGTTCTGACTTATTTTGCCATCAAATCATAGAGTCAGTAATTTAGTCTGGCCCGGGTTTATTTAGATCAGACTTAAAGTATCCTACTCCTTCTAAAAAATTGATATAGCCAAATTCAGCTCTAACACCTTCAAACTTCAAGCTTATTCAGGCCAAGCCGAATACCCAAAAATTTTTAAAAATATTTTTTTTCTTTATTTTTTGAACCAATTTTAATTTGTAAATAATTTTGTTAGTTATAAAATATTATTTCAAATTTAAAATAATAAAATAAAAATAATAACTTATCAACTTTATACTTAAGTATCTCTGTTACTATTTTATTATATTATATGTAATTTATTCATGAATGTTTTCTTTACTTGTAAATTAATGTCTTAGTTGTTCAAATATTGCTCTTATCATGGTCATATATAAATATTTTATATATTTTAATTAAATTATATTTTTTAATTATAATTAAGTTGATCTCAATTTAATCACGGTTAGACTATTAATTTAAAATCATGGTCTCAATTAGTTTAAAGTTTTTTAAAAACTTTTTGGTAAACTGTACTTTTTATTTTTAAGAATATAAAAAAAATATTCATGACTATATTATATAAAACAAAATTATTTAATTATAAGTAAAATACTTTTTTTTTTACTTTTTATATGTTTAACCCTTACATACAAGGGGCTTTTACTCTAGTTTATTCTTAATTTTTAACTAAATTTGACATAGATGATAACCAAATAATTATCCAATAATATTTTATTTATTATATTTATTTACTAGTAGAGCCAAAAATTTATACATGCCTAAATTTTATTTTTAAAATTATTATTAATTTTACTTTTACTTTAAAATGAATTACTTATTTTATAAAAATATAAAATATATTTTTTGGATATGCAAATGAGTATAGGACTCAAATTTTTTTTTAAAAATTGGGCCTTAAAATATAAAAATAAATGTTAAAATATATTTTAAATATTATTTTGAGATATTTTATTGATTAAAAATAATAAAAATATGAAAATATAATTATTTTTAATTCTCTTAAAAAAAATAACTATGGTAATGCACTCAAATATATAATATTTTAATATGACATAAAACTTAAAGAATTAATTAATATTTATTATATTTTATATATTTTTTTAAAAATTATTTCTTTATTTGAGTATTCAGGACAAGCCTGAATTCAGTCGAGCTTGGCCCAAATTTTTCTCAAGCCTATTTGGATCGAATAGGCCTTATCATTAAAAAATTATATTTTTTGGACTCAGCCTTAAATTTTCAAACGGGCTCGAGCTGATTGTCGGCTTGGTCCAAAGTACCAATTGTAACATCCCAAAATTTTAAGATTTGGATTTATTAAAAAATAATAATAAAATAAAATATCTATAATTAAATTAAAATTTAGAATAATTTGATAGACATTCAGAGTTTGAATTTTACTAAGCAAAAGTTTAGTTTTATTTTATTTTTAACTATGGGAAAATTATCAAAGTTGACCCGGGCTTTTGTGCTATAATAAAAAATGTTGGGCCCTTTCTTGTAATTTTTTTTAAAGTGTTAGATCAACTATTTTAAGAGGAAAATGAACGCAGAAATAGAAATTAAAAAGGAAAGAAATGCACGAACAAGAAACGAAGAGAAGAAGAGATGGTGGAGAGAGGGGAAAGAGAAGGAAGCTAGAGCTCAGATCTAGGAGGTTTTGTGGCCCTTGCGAGCTTGGCTACACGGTAGGTAAACTCCCTACTTCAATCCTCTTCCCTCCCTCTTGGTTTTCTTCAATTTTTAGAAGAGAAAATTTATGAAATTTGATCCAAAAGACTTTATTCTTGTAAGCTTTAGTTTCCTTGGGTCCTTAGGAGGTTGTTTTGAGTTTTTGTATGGTGCTCTAATGTTTTGAATGGATAATTAGATGAAAAGAGGTATTTTGGGCACATATTAAACCCAGGGAGATTGGGTTTTTCTCTTTAATAGTTAAAGCCTATTGATTTAGTTATAATTTTACTATTTGAGCCCAATAAGATTTAAATTAAGGTTTGGTTTTCATTATAAGGGATAATGATGAAAGTTGGTGACACTAAGTGAAGATTTTTAATTGATTAAAATTATACGAATTGGAAATTGGACTAGTGATGGATAATAAATGGTTTTGGTGGTTAGGTGATACTATATGAATGGTTGGTTTAATATATGGACCATTAGGATGGATTATGACTCATTAACCCAAGTTGTGTGGTATGAGTTATAATCTTCATTAATGCTATTTGTCATGAAAAGTGATATGGATCACTCATATGTTGTAGGGAATTGTTGGTGGAACTTATTGACAAGTTAAGGAAAAAGCCATGTCCTATTTTGTGCAAGGGGAACCCTTTTAGTACAAAACAGTTGAGGTAACAAGGAAATTTATATTTCTTATTACTTTGTTTAGCTATTTTTGAGTAAATAATATTATCTAACATGCATTACATGTTTTAAATAATTGAATGCAAATAAAATGTGTTTTAGAAGGGTTTATGGGGTATTGCTTTATTAATAATGCATCTATGTTACTATCTATTTAATAATGATGTTACTTATGGAAATAAGATTATTAGCATGCATTGTGATCATAAAAAAAATGAGGAGTTTCACTTAGGAAAGTACAACTATGTTTGGTACCTTAGATAGGCTAAGGAACTATTTAAGGGATGAATTATGAGTGTTATACTACCTTGAGTGTTGAAGTGGTTAATACTCGGGAAAGGTAGAAAAAGGGTAGGAGGTATGATCTCGGTGAGAGTTCACCAATGGGGAGATGTGGTCTTGTGATATTATATGGCTCACTGTCAGTACTCAGTGTTCCCTTTCGTATTGTGGGCTCAGTACACTAAAGTGGTTAGTGGATTGGGTGTTCAACACCTTTCAGTGGGAGAGGAAATCTGGCATATGAAGTGTGAGGTTGAGTGCCTAGGCCAAGGTAGCCCTCACATGGAGAGTAAGTGGGTTGGCTCTAGGAGGTAGTTAGCTTTGACTGCTCAAGATTCATGTCGAAAGGGCACAGGCAGTTCGGTGGATCAGATCATGCCTTAGTTTATATATTGTGCCTGTGGAGGTACAGTGGATACAAGGTTTACCTACAAGCTAAAGAGTGCCAAGAGGCATTCTGTTGGTCAAGAAAGGTCATATCGACCTATCTCATACATTCAAGCATTTTAATTAGTTAATTATATGTTATTTTGAATCTATTATTTATTTACTTAACTATGGCTTTTCTTGTAATAGGAATATTAATTTCTCTGTTACTGAGACTGTGGTTGTCTCACCCCTTTCTTTTCAATATTTTTAAGTCTAGGCGAAGGAACCATTGATGGATGGGGAAAGGAGCAGAGCTAGGGTTTGTTTGTGGATTGTAAAGAACTGAAACTCCTTTCTTTTGAGCAAGTATAGTGTAATGTATTTAGATTAGGGTACCAGTAGGATGTGACTATACATATATGTGCATATGTGTGGATTGTGTACTTATATATGAATTTTTGCCATTGGTAGACTTGTGTTTGGGAAACTTAGTTATGGTATGTGGTTTTGATGGATTCATTTGATAAACCAAGTTTTCACTACAAGCAAATGTTTATTTTGGTGTACATATATGAATATGTGTGATTCTACAAGCAAATGTAAAGTGGTTGCATTATAAATGGTGTGCTATGGGCAAACATATACCTTAGATAGAGAGAATGGGTGCGTGGGCCCCACGGAGATCTTTGAGCCAAGTGAAAATGTTTAGCGTGTGTATTCTTATATGTATATGATATTTGGAATGGTTTTTGACCACTCTTATGTGATTTGTAAATTTTGGGGGCATATGGTCCATTTTGGGAAATGGCACCTGGGTGGTCAAATTTTGATATAAGGGGTTTTTCCATTATTTAAATGTTATATCAGGTACTCCTAGTCCTATTTGATGTGTCCAAAGTGTTTTCACAAGTTTGTGACCCTTAGGATGAGATTTGGACAATTTTGAAAATGGTTTTTACTAAAAAAAACTGCACTTTTACATCTAGGTGTTCAAATCTTAATCCAACCGTTGGATTTCTCTAAAATTTGGGTCACAAGTAAAACTTTTTATAAGTTTCATGTGGGCTTTGGAATCATGTCAATCAGCCACTGGACGGAGAAACGGCACACTCCAAAATTTGGTCTAGAGGAGCTGTCATGATAGCAAAAGTGCTGTCATGACAGCAACAGTGTTGATATTGCAACAATCACAAATTTTAATCCGACCATTTGATCTTTTCAAAATTTGGTATGCTAATAGTACTCTTTAAAAGTGACATGGGTTTTAGAATCACTCCGATCGAAAGTCAGATGATGAAATGGTGCATTCTGAAAGTTAGTCCGGAGGTGCTATCATAACAGCTAATGACAGCAAAAATGACCAAACTTGTAACATGTCTAATTTTTAATCTGACCATTAGATCTTTTTGAAATTTGGTGTACTACTAGTAATCATTAAAAATGATGTGTAAACTTTAAAATCACTTCGATCGGAGGTCAAATGGCGGAATGGCATCTCCCAAAAGTTGGCTCGAGAGGGCTATCATGACAGCAATTTAATCCTGTCATGACAGCATCTTTTTACCCCTCTTTTGCCTAGCTTGCTTCTATGTGCTATGGGTAGAACCTATAAATTTTTTAAAGGTTTTAAATGTTTATTTTGTGATGGTGTATATGTTTAGTGATTTAAATGATTTGTTTCCTAAGTTGGTTAGAGGATCAACTTCTTAACCACACTTGGTTTATTTGAATTGTGTGATTTTTGAATAACACTTGGGGCAAATGTTACATTTGGTATCAGTTTTAGGTTTATGATTCTTCTTTCCTAGTTGGCACCTTAAATACATTATTCTTATGCTCTTTTCCTTATGTCACTAACCTGGACGACATTATTTTTTTTTCATTTTCTAGCTTGTTCCTTTAGGAGGGGAGAAAGCTCCATACACATATGACTGTACACCTTTCAATTGTAATATGGCTTAAAGGGGAAGAAGTAGATCGAGGAATGAGAAATGACCACCACCTCCACCTCCTCCGCCTCTACCACCACCATAGGGGACAGATGCAGTCATGGCTAGGCTGCTTGGTGTGATTGTGGATATACAACAAAATCTCAGAGGTTGTGCTATTCCAGATCAGCATGTTGACCCAGGTGCTGGGCAAGGAGTTTCTAGTGTTATGTGAGCTCATGGATCGGTTAATGATAACCTAGAAGATGACATATACTGACCTTGAAAGAAATTCTCTCATTCCAATCCGACCACATATGATGGTAGTATGCTTGATGGGAAAGCTGAGGAGTGGTTGGATTGGATAGAACAACTATTCACTGTGGTGACATGTACATTTGAGCATAGGGTTATCTTGGCTGTGATGTAGCTTATTAGTGAAGCCAAGCATTGCTAGGATTCTGTTAAGCCCATGGATGATAGATCTATGGCTTGGGTTGAATTCAAGAAAAATTTTTATGATTTTCACTTTCTACCAGCTTTCAGAGATGAGAAAGAGGTAGAGTTTCATACTTTTAGCAAGGGGACTTAGACGAGGAGACCTTTATAAGGAAATTCAATCAGCTATCTAAGTTCTTAACATATCTAAAAGCTTTTAATGATAGCAAGTGGAAAGCAAAGAGGTTATTGGAAAAGATGAGGACCAGAGTACTGCCAGCAACTATCTTTGCTAGGCAAGGCGACATATGATAAGATGTGTAATTGTCTGAGGGTTGCCGCTCGTTGAAGCCGAGCACTTAGATAGAATGGGTATGCTTATTGAGCAATTATCCTATGATATAGAAGTTTCCTCTACTTCTGGTTTGGTTGGTCAATCCAGCGTGATGTGTAGGATTAAGAGGACTTTTAATGGGAGATCGACTTAGGTGAATGTAATCAAATTGCCTGTGCAAGGGATCGATTTAATCATCGGTATGGACTGGCTAACAGCTTATGGTGTTATCTTGGATTGTGTGGCTAAGACCATGACATTAGCAGAAGTGCCAAAGGTGATCAAGGAATACCTTGATCATTCTTGTTTTCTTTCTTCTTTGCAAGCTAAAAGGTTGATTGAGCAAGGTTGTGAGGCTTATGTGCTAGTGCTTGCTACCCAAGGGTTTGAGATAGGTAAAGTGGATGAAATTGAGGTTTAGGGAGTTCTCAAAGGTGTTTTAGAGGATGTATCAGGATTACCTCCAGAGCGTGAGGTTGAATTCTTGATTGACTTGGTACCCAGGACACAGCCAATTTCAAAGGCTCCCCATAAAATGGCTCCTTCAGAGTCAGTTGAGTTAAAGAAGCAGCTTGAGGAGTTATTAGATAAGGGATTTATTAGACCCAGTGTTTCTCTTTGGGGATCTCTTGTCTTATTTGTGAAGAAGAAGGATGGTAGTTTGAGATTGTGTATCGATTACAGGCAGTTGAATAAGGTTACGATAAAGAACAAATACCCATTGCCTTACATCAATG
Source organism: Prosopis cineraria (assembly GCF_029017545.1). Lineage (NCBI taxonomy): Eukaryota > Viridiplantae > Streptophyta > Magnoliopsida > Fabales > Fabaceae > Prosopis > Prosopis cineraria. Next base: position 22,696,132 of record NW_026555336.1, read on the forward strand.
ATCTCTTGGATCAGTGGGTTGGTGCCACGATTTTCTCTAAGATTGATTTACGTTCAGGGTACCACCAGTTGAGGGTTAGTAAGAAGGATATGGCAAAGATGACTTTTAAGTCTCAATATGGCCATTATGAGTTTTTAGTTATGCCATTCAGGCTGACTAATGCACCTGCGGTTTTCATAGACTATAAGAACCATATCTTTCAGCCTTTCTTGGATCAGTTTGTGGTGGTTTTTGTTGACGATATACTAATCTACTCCAAAGATGAAGAGTAGCATGCTAGACACTTGAGGACTGTCCTGAGGTTTCTACGAGATTATAAGCTATATGCCAAGCTCAGTAAGTGTGAGTTTTGGATGAGAGAGGTTAGATTCTTAGGACATATCGTGTCGACAAATGGTATTGCAGTTGATCCGTATAAGGTTGAAGCGGTATTGCAATGGGAGAGACTAAAATTGATTACAGAGATTCATAGTTTCTTGGGGTTAGCAGGTTACTACTGACGTTTTATTAAAGGTTTCTCTTAGATTTCTATGCCTTTGACTAGGCTCACAAGGAAGGATAGGCCATTTATCTAGGATGATAGGTGTAAGACAGCTTTTCTTGAGTTGAAAGAAAGGTTAACGACAGCTCCGGTATTGGTGATTCCAGATCCTTAAAAGCCTTATGACATTTATACTGATGCCTCTCATAAGGGTCTTGGTTGTGTTCTAATGTAAGATGAGAGGGCAGTGGTATATGCGTCTTGATAGCTTAGGTCGCATGAGGAGAATTATCTGATGCATGATCTCGAGTTAGCTGTTGTGGTCTTTGCATTGAAGATTTGGCTTCATTATCTTTATGGAACAGAGTTCAGGGTCATGAGCGACCATAAAAGTCTCAAGTACCTGGTGGATCAAAAAGAGCTGAATATGAGACAAAGACGTTGGATGGAGTTTCTTAAAGATTATAATTTTGAATTTAAGTATCATCTGGGGAAAGCAAATGTAGTAGCAGATGCACTTAGTCGCAAGACCTTACATGTGGCCTATTTAATGGTTCGGGAGCATGGATTGATGGAGTCTTTGGTTGAGACTTCTTTGGGTATGATTGAGTTTTCCTTGAATGGTCTTCAGACTACGGTTATTTCCAATGAATTTTGAAAAGAGATACGGGATGCTCAGCTTCAAGATTTGATTTTGTTAAAAATAAGTCAAGATATTAAGAATGTTGAGACAATGGACTATTGGTTTAGTGATGATGGGTATATGGTTTTCAAGGATAGGGTGTGTTTTCCTAACAATGACTTTATTCGAAAGTAATTGTTGGATGAGGTGCATCATAGTAGCTACACCCTTCATCCCGGTGCTACTAAGATGTATCATGACATGCATTGTCACTGGTGGTGGCCAGGCATGAAAAAGGATGTCACAAAGTACGTTAGTAAGTGTTTAACTTGTCAGAAGGTTAAGACAAAGAACCAGAAGCCATCGGGGTTGTTACATCCTCTGGAGATTCCCAAATGGAAATGGGACAGTATTTCAATGGATTTTGTATCTGGTTTGCTGAGAACCCAAGCTAGTTTTGATTCTATCTGCATAATTGTAGATCGTTTGAGTAAGTCAGCACACTTCTTATCGGTCAAGACTACCTATATGATTGATAAGTATGCCGAGATCTACATTAAGGAGATTGTGCGATTACACGGGGTACCGAGGGATATTGTTTCAGACCATGATCCTTGGTTTACATCAAATTTGTGGTAGGCTATGCAAAGGGCTATGGGCATGGAGCTGAAGTTCAGTACGTCCTATCATCCACAGATAGAAGGGGTGGTCAAATTAGCATGCATTGTGATCATAAAAGGGGTGGTCAAATTTTGATATAAGGGGTTTTTCTATCATTTAAATGTTATATTAGATACTCCTAGTCCTATTTGATGTGTCCAAAGTATTTTCACAAGTTTGTGACCCTTAGGATGAGATTTGGACAATTTTAAAAATGGTTTTTACTAAGAAACTGCACTTTTACATCTAGGTGTCGAAATCTTAATCCAACCATTAGATTTTTCTAAAATTTGGGTCACAAGTAAAAATTTTTATAAGCTTCATGTAGGCTTTAGAATCATGTCGATCAGACATTGGACGGAGAAACGACACACTCTAGAATTTGGTCCGAAGGAGCTGTCATGACAGCAAAAGTGCTGTTATGATAGCAACAGTGTTGATGTTGCAACAATCACGAATTTTAATCCGACCGTTGGATCTTTTCAAAATTTGGTATACTAATAATAATCTTTAAAATTGACATGTGAACTTTAGAATTTCTCTAATCGAAGGTCAGATGATGAAATGGTGCACTCCGGAAGTTAGTCCAGAGGTGCTGTCATGACAGCTAAAAAGCTATCATGACAGCAAAAATGACCAAACTTGTAACATGTTCAATTTTTAATCTGACCGTTAGATCTTTTTAAAATTTGGTGTACTACTAGTAATCATTAAAAATGACGTGTGAACTTTAAAATCACTTCGATCGGAGGTCAAATGGCGGAACGGCACCTCCCGAAAGTGGGCCCGGGAGGGCTATCATGACAGCATGACAACATCTTTTTACCCTGCTTTCTCCTAGCTTGCTTTCGTGTGCTGTAGGTGGAACCTATAAAATTTTTAAACGTTTTAAATGTTTATTTTGCGATGGTGTATCTGTTTAGTGATTTAAATGATTTGTTTACTAAGTTGGTTAGAGAATCAACTCCTTAACCACACTTAGTTTATTTGAATTGTGTGATTTTGGATAACACTTGAGGCAAGTGTTACACCAGCTCTATCAAATCATGTTGATATTGCTGCCTAGTTGAATTTGATTAGAGAACAATAATTTGGGCCAAGTCCGATAGGCCAATCTAAACTCACTTGAAAAATTTAAGGCCAAGCCTAAAAAAAATTATTTTTTTAATGCTCGGGCCTATTTGGGTTGGCCACACCCAGTTGATAAAAATAGTTTTTTTAAAATATATATATATATATAATATAGTAAATGTTAATTAATTTTTAAGTTTTATATTATTTCATACTATATATTTGAATGCATTACTATAGTGTTTTTTTAAAAAGTTAAAAACATTTATATTTTCATATTTTTATGATTTTTAATCAATAAAAATATCTAAAAATAATATTTAAAATATAATTTAATATTAATTTTTTTGTTTCAAAACCCAATTTTTTTTTTAAATTTTTAAGTCTTATACATCATTTACGTATCCAAAAAATATATTTTTTTATCTTTATAAAATAAGATAATTAATTTTGAAGTAAAAATAAAATTCGAGCATATACAAATTTTTGACTCTACTACTAGATATACATAATAAATAAAATAATATTTTTGGATAATTATTTGGTTATCATCCATGCTTAACTTGGTTAAAAATTAAGAATAAACTAGAGTAAAAATCCTTATATATAAAGGTTAAACAATATAAAAAGTTAAAGAAAAACAATTCAAAAAAAGATAGTATTTTATTTATTATTAAATGATTTTGTTTTATATAATATAATGATGGTTATTTTTCTTATATTCTTAAAAATAAAAAATACAGTTTACCTAAAAGTTATTAAAAACTTTGAACTAAGCAGGACAATGATTTTAAGTTAGTAGTATAACCATGCTTGAATTGAGGTTAATTTGATCATAATTAAAATAAGATAATTTAATTAAAATATATAAAATATTTATATATGACCATGATAAGAGTAATATTTAAAAACTAAGTTATTAATTTACAAGTAAATAAAACACTCATGAATAAATTACACATAATACAACAAAACAGTAGCAGAGCTACTTAAGTGTAAAGTTGATAAGTTATTACTTTTTATTTTACTTTTTTAAAGTTAAAATAATATTTTATGCTTAACATAATTATTTAAAAATTAAATTTGGTTCAAAAAAATATTTTTAACAAGTTTCGAGTATTTGGGTCGACCTGAATAAGCCGAAACCCGAAGGTGTTAGGGTTGGGCTTGGCTATATAGGCTTTTTAGAAGGGGTAGAATATTTTAAGCCCGATCTAAATAAACCAGCCCAAATTAAGACCGATCCAAATAAATCCAGCCTGCCTGAATTACTGGTTCTAAATTTGATGGTGGAAACATTATCAAATAGGCTTTTTTTTTAATAATTCAGAGTGAGGACCATAACTCAAAATTAAATCATACCACAAAGAAGGTGGGGAATGAAATCCCCAAAAATCATATTAATTTGCACTAGGATCAAATCCATTGTGGAACCATAACTTGAAATTAAGGGCCAAATTTGATAATGTAAAGTCTCACAAAACACCACGGACTATACTTACACTAACTATCACAAGTACCAAACAAGCCCTAAATTTATTTTGAAAATGTAGAATCTTGACTTTAAGTTAAAGAAAAAAAGCCTCAAACATACAATTAATGATATATAAATAAGGCTTGCAGAAGTATGGGCTCCATACCCTTGAAATAAGGTTCAAAACAAATATTTTTTTTCAAAAATGTACCATGCGCTGTGGCATATGGTACATAGCTATGAAGTTTAGCTTTGTGCCATGCATTACAGCATGCCACCATACGCCACGACGCATGTATCAGATTCCACTGTCATAATAGCAATTTGACAGGAACTTTTGACAAGCGTTATTTCTACATCCGATACCCGATTTGAGTGATTCAAATGTCCACATGAAGCCTATAAGACAAGGTAACTAATGAGATAAGATTGGACATGATCCAAAGATTTAATGTTAATTTAGATACTTAGGGTGAAAAAAGTCACTTTTTATTTAAAAAATATGCACCTTAATTGTCCAAATTTCACTCCTTACCTTATTAGGCCACTTTGGGCTGAAACCAAATCCAATAGAATTAGTTACACCTGATTGGCATATTATAACATATAATATACTTCAAATGAATAATTTGATCTCTCAATGCCCCTTTTTACAAGTGTGGTCTTACATTAGGAGACACGTATAACCACGTACACACTTACCAACTTGTTCCACTTACATATCCATCTGACTTGCACATATGAGACCAAACCACACCATATATTCATGGCATACACATATGCTTGACTTATACAAATGGGATCAAGCCTTACCATTTAGTCAAGTTTCACACACATACACATTATCACAAAAATCACATATAATGCCAATGGAACAAAATAAACATAACACATTACACAATTGCTGGAATAGCACCTTAGCCTAACCACATATTTACTATTGTGATACACTCAGCAAAGATGCAATACAGTTATACAAGCATGTCACTAAAATGACATGCGCGCACGCGCATGTATACATCCTAGCTGACAACTTAAACACTTTATATACAATTATACATTCATACTCTAGAGTAGCATTACAATGAGTAAATATCACTACTCTCCTCGTGCTTCCTTTCTCAGCCTCTTAAAACCTCTTCACTACAAGAAGTAACAGAGTGAGACATACATCCTAGTAACTTAGATAAACCCAAGCACCAATTAATAAGTGGAACTAAAAACAAGAGATAGAGTAACAATATTTTGCAGTAAAAAAATATGTATAATGCAACATGCAACTAATCAGAATGAGTATGCACTCTTGAATCTTACTAGTGGAGAATACTCAAGGCTTCTCAGCTATAAAGTAGGGCTACCAACCATTACCTCAGACAAGGGTATCACATAGGTGGTTATGCACTTCCTAAGTCCCACTAGAGGATCAAAATCAATGCTCTAAACCACCAGAACTTCCTAGCCTTACATAAAGCAGGGCCATAACCCCCTACTTTAGACCAGGGTGCACTTGTGGATACTTTCCTGAGTCCCACTAATGGATAATAATCAATACTCTGGACCACTAAGACTTCCCAGCCTTACACAAAGCAGGGCCACGAGCCTTTGCCTTAGACCAGGATATCTCATATATGCTTATGCACTTATGCCACCACATGCATTCCATGCATCATCATTCACACACATTTGCATCACTTTTCACAAAAATGATTCTTTATTATTTTATAAATAATGGCACATATGGTTTACATAAATGACTTGTAAATAATTTCACAAACTAATGGATGAAAGGATTAATCCAGTTACCTCACACCCTTACTACTAAGGTTTATCATTTCCACTTAATTTCTCGAAAGGTGTGGATTCCACAAGCAACTCTTAAATGCTCAATCTACATAATTAGATGCCTTTAGTTAGTTCCCAATGTTCAATACGAAGCACTAGTTTAGCTAACCTACATTACTCAACATATATATATCAACACTTTTTAGGTTCACCAAACCCATCTGCCATACTAGCACAACTTTAGGCCATCAAAATGACCAAAACACCCTCTCTCACCAAACTAACTAGCACTTTTACCCTTTCTAACCTCATAATTTAGACTAATTTGAGTCTATACCTCTAAGGCTCGACAATTAAATCCTAAACCAATCATAAAACTTTAGTTTTACACCCAAGACTCTTTTTAATACCAAGGGGGGGTAAGAAAATAACCTCTTAAAACTCCCTAATTCAATTTTTCTATAATGCAAACTAAGAAAAATTTGGGTAGAAATGTAGAACAAGATTGTATGAAACTTACCTAACAAGTCACTGGTCGGAGCAAAGTCCCAGTCTTCTAAAACCTGAAGCCCTATCACAATAGACCTCTTCCCCTCTCTCTTGTGCATTTTTCTCCCTTTTTTCTATTTGAACCATGAGATGATTCATACTTCAATTTATCTAAATTTTGTGCCATGCATCGTGGTGCAACATGATGTAATATGTGGCATAGTAAAACACTTCTCATAATTGCGCGCGCACCACTTCAAATCTTAGTTCCACCACCTATCCTAACCGTTCAACAATCCAACGAGTCAAATCACTAATATACCATACAAAACCACAATTAAATTACTAATTACTAATTTATCCTTTATTAGCAATTAGTTTCTCAAATTAAAAGTTTAGGATGTTATAGACAACCTCATTATTTGATTTTAGAGATTTGCTTTACCTGAATTTTAGAAATCAAAACCATAATTTTGTAAAAATATATTTAAACACTCTTGTTACATGTTAAAATTTACTATAAAACAAAAAATCATGTGTTCTCATAAAAATATCCAAACACTCATTTTACATGATAAAATCAATTTTGAATCTAAAACTATAATTTAAAAAAAAATCCAAACACCTTAAGAAAATTATGATTTTGAATTTATAATTGATTTTAACATGTAATAGGGTGGCTAGATATATTGTCAAACAAAACCATAATTTTACCTAACTTTTAATTCTATTTTTAAATTTTGTTTTTCAATTCTACTTTTCAACTTTTCAAATTTGCTTAAAATCAATCTTCTTAATCAATTATACCACACATTATGATTAATTATAGGATAAAGATGCAAATCTAGCCACGTACTATTTTTCTAGGCACATCTATTATTCAAAACTATTGGCACACATAGCCACTTAAAATATGCTTAAAATCAATCTTCTTAATCAAATATACTGTTTTGCCATTCAATATCTGATTTCAAAGCTTCAAGCATCCACATATAGCTCTTCAAGCGCTCTAATTATTGGCACTAGTCTTACACCCAAATATTCAACCATCTAAAAGTTGGACATCTGAACCCAAATTGATCCGTTTTCAAACCATAACACCCATAAAGGTATCCAAAACTTACAATCTAATGCCAATAGCTTTAGAAGCACTCGGGCCAACTCAAATGAATTACACACAACCTGATAAACCAATTATATCACACCAACAATCATATATATGCAATCTGGCCACCAAAACCCTAATTCCATAATGAATTCAAGGATGATAACCTAATCCCAAATAACATGCAATGGCCTATGTAACATCCTGAATTTTATTTACTAAGTAAAAAATTAATTATAAACAATTTCAAGGCATAACAAATTATGAAGTATAGGAAATTAGTGATTATTAGAGGGTTAGAATTTATAAATAAATTAATTAGTTTTAAATAAAGAATTTATGCAAAATAAAATAAATTATAAGAATTTAATTCTAAACCAAAATAATAATAAAAAAGTTAAATTGATATATATATATATATATATAATATAAGAGAAACAACAAATGATTAAAAGCAAATCCATGAATATATACACAAACATGTATGCGTGTATATGTATTTATTTATAACATAATATGTATTGTATAAAAGTTTAAAAAAAAAAGGTAGAAGAAGAAGGAATTGGGCGTGGGCCACAGCCCATAGATCATTCCATTAATTATTATACCTAAGCACCGGATCACCTAAACACACACAGTCACAACTTCTTAGGCACAGCACACACAGGGAGCAAATAAGAGAAAAAGAATGCCAGCGTTGTAGAGTAGAGATGAATTTTGGAATATGGATGCTAAAAACATATTTCAAGGGTGATCTAAGACTTTTTAAGATTAAGTATTTTAAAATTTTTATTTTATCTATCTACCTTGTTAGTTTATAGATTTTTGAGGTTGAGAAATCTAAGAGAGTAATATATTTAGAATTTTTGGGTCCTTTTGTTGATAGAGGATTACTCTAATAATATAGCTTCATCTATTTCAAGATTTTTGGGACATTTAACATCTAAATATAAATTTTCTATTAGCTCAAAGGACTCTTAGATTAAGGTTTGGAGCTTATAAAAAATATATTTGAGATGTATAGAGACTTTAAATAAATACTTTTAAGCTATTAAAAAAAAGGACAATCCACTGGAGTCATAGACATTGAGAAGCTTGGTTTATAAAAAGGAACATAGATTTACAAGAGAATTTTGGGTTCTCTAAAACATCTTTAAAATCCTAGAGTAAATTTAGAATAACTTTAAAGGAGCTTTGGATTAGTTTTAACAGCATTGAATTATAAATTAATATTGTTATATGTGTGTAATTCTTGTGGACTTTGACTGATAGCTCTTATTTGGACTTGCTATGTGAATACTTGTAAACCCAGAATAACAGGTAACTCAGGGTTTTTCTATATGTGTACAAACTCTGTGTTTGTTAACAAATACGTATAATCATAAATTTAATTGTGAGAAATTCATATATTACTTGAATCCTGTCAAGCATGCTTGTAGCTTGGCTATATATTATTATTGGTATTTCTTTTTAAGCATGCTTGTGAATGCAAATTAATAATGTTTATTTGATGGAAATTATATGTTACTTAAAAATAGTTCATTTCTTTCAAGCATACTTGTAAATTGATTTGATCGAATGGGATATTTTTATTTCTTTTTAAGCATGCTTGTATGCAATGTAAATGTTGTACATGTGCGGTATGCATTAAGGATTGGGTTGATGAGAAGATAATGATGTTGACCTTCGAGTTTATTATTTTCACATTTCTAACTTATAAAATCGTGTCAATAGATTTATAAGCTCAAACTTCATGCTTGGTTAAAATAGTCAAGCTCATCAATTTTATTTTTAGTTGAGCGTGTTAGATATATACTATGTAGAATTGAGTCCACAAGAGTTATAGGACTTAGTTCAAAGACAAAAACTTGAAATTCAAAAACTAATATTAATAAAAAAGAAAACAAAAATACCAAAAATAAGTTTCCCTATTTTAAAATTTTTATGTATTGTATATGATAATTTAATAATGTAAATGAGTTTAATCCCAATAATTTATATTTTTAATATATCTAAGTTATATTTTTTTATTACCATGTATTCTTATTACCATATCAAAGAATAAGTGATCACTCCCGCAAGTATACGAGATCACAGTAATAAATTATCTAAAGTATTCTACGTGTCGAACCTATCGGGAAGTTGCTCTTTTACTAATTTAAATAATGAATAGTTTGAGAAAAGTAGATAAAATAGATAATTCGATGAGAATAAAAATAAATCAAGAAAATAATGATGAGAAAAACACAATCACTTGAAGCGTTGGAATTTAGGATTGACCCTATAGGCTGCTAGTTTCTATCTTTTGAGTTGATCTTTATCAATTATAGTGAGAACTATTCCTAAAGTGTCCTAATATTCTCTTGAAGTATTAGTCCCTTTTTAATTAGCATTGAATTCATTCCCATGATACCTAAACAACTAATTAAACTGTAAAGCTATAGTTTAAGTCACGGCAAATTTTTAGAACTATCCCTAACTTAATTATTTATGTCTATTTCTCTATATCTAGGTTATCTCTTCACCTCCCAATCTATCAAGGTTACCCATAGATTTGATTAAATAGTGGCCAGTCATAGAATCAACATGAAGAACAAGAGAAATAAATATAATTGAAAAGGCAATAATATTTATAAATATAAATGCAAAGAGTCAAAATAAAGAAAGTAGAAAACTAGCTCCCTAGTTAGGATATATCCCTGCCCCAACTAGTTAATTTAAAAATACATAATAAAATCAAACAATGCCATTCTAAAATCTCCAATCATGAAAAATGATTACAAAGAAGATTAAGGAGTAAAAAAGAAATAATTATGATTTGTAGAACTCCTCAACGATCTTGTTTTTAGCTTTCAGAATGCTTTTACAAGCTCCAAATATCTCAAAGAGAATTCTTGAGATACTCAGATAAGTGATTTGATGACTTCCCTCTTAATGGAGGGAGTATTTATACTTAAAGTGGAGGCTCCTCCTTCCATTCCTGGTTAATGTGGGACTGTAATATATATATATATATATATTATTTGCCTCATGGTATGACATACGAAAATTTGCTCCTTCAATATTTACATATATATGCATATATAAATATATTCTTTCCTTTTCTTTTTCAGCATTTTCTTCCTTTATTTAATCTATTATTTCCTACAAGATATAAAAAAGAAAGATGAGTACATTTTGTATCAAAATTCCTTTTTATCTTATAATTAAGTCATCAAGAAAAAATATATAAATAATAATTAAATAGATATGAAATATTAATAAATATAATCAAATTCAAACCAAAATTTATACTCATTTAATTATAAAACATGTACTTATCAAATTCCCCCCACTTAACTTGTTGCTTGTCCTGAAGCAAATACTTTTGCATTTAGCCTTATTCCTTATATAAGGATGTCAAATGTAGGATCTTTGCTTGAAACATTAGTAAAACTTAACTGTATAACCACCAAGCTTTAATGTGAAAGAGAAAGCCAATAATTTTGCCATTGCTACCACAGGGAGTGAATTTAGTTATGATTGAGCACTTATCTGTATAAATGAATTTGTCTATATCCTTGGGCCTTACCTGTTTCTTTTTCTAAGTTACTATACAATGGGGTCATCATTCTTAGCTATTCATGAATTGCCTTTCTTCCTTAGATAATCCTTAAGTTCTTTTCATGAGAACCCTTATATTGGTGATAAAAGGGCCCAATTACTCATACTTAAGGAACTTTATTAGCACACTCTTGACACTTACTAAGCTATTTGATGTGAGGACCGACACTGGTGATGGAGGCCCCTTGTTACTAGGCCCAGTTGGCATCAGTGGAGTGGATACTTAGCATTTTTTTCTTTTTTTCTTTTTTTACAAGATCATTCCCCTTTTTAACTACTTTATAAGGTGTTAGCTTTCCAAGCATAGACATCAATAAATAGAATAGATTATTCATGCATTAAGTATATTTTTGATAAAATTTCATGGGTATTGATAGTCTTAAATTCTTTCTAAAACATATAGTTTCCCTCAATAGTTATATAGCTAAATAAAATAGTACAAAAGAGCAAAAATTTTCAAAAATTTTAGAAATAAAGCCAATTACAGCATGTAAATTGCTAAGGAAATTATAACATCAAAAGCAATAGAAAATTATCATGATATACCCTCCCCCACACTTAAATTCCACATTGTCTTCAATGTTTGCAGAAAAAGAAAAAGATAAAGGAATTGAGACTCCCTTAGTTTAATTTGCTTTGATGTGACTTTGATAACATTTAAGAAGCTTCCTTTTAAGCATTATAATCCTACAATTCATCTTAGAAGTGGTCTTAATGATCAAATAAAACTTTATGAGGATAACAAATGGTAAAAAAAACTAAAAAAAATTAAAAAACTGTGAAAAGGAAATAAAAAATTGGGTTGCCTCCTAACAAGCGCTACATTTAATGTCTATAGCTAGACATCATTGTATAATTAAGGGATGCCTTCTGAGTATGGTATGAATCCTTGTCTCCCTGAATCAAAAGATACCTTCCTATCCCAACTAACATTCATCTTCCCCTTGGAGAGGGTTCTTATTAATGAGCAAGGGAGTTTTCAATTTGACTCCAATATATGAGTGCTTGAACTTTTACGAGGATTAGTGGGTAGATCTATTTAGGATGCCTTTGTAGCTCCCTCCCTTCTCCATCGTTAATTTCCTTCTCTTTATTTTCTAAAGTATGTAAGGGAGAATCCTTTGGTTGTTTCTCTTTTTCTTGTGTCACTAGTATGCTATATAAAGATTTCTAAATAATAGGGAGATTAGTAACTTTAGTAAATTTAAATATTTCTTTTTTCCTCATCTACTTTTAATATAAATTTTCCCTCTGGCACATTAATTAAGTCACCCCAGTGGCTAAAAATGGTCTTCCTAATATAAGTGAGACATTTCAATTATCTTCAATATCTAGAATAATAAAATCTATAGAAATATAAAGTTTACCAACTTTCACTATGACATCCTTAACTACACCATGTGGATATCTGAGTGATCTATTTGTGAGTTAAATAGTCACATTGATCAGCTTGATATCTATTATGCCAGATTTCCTACATAAAGAATAAGGCATTAAGTTAACACTCACACCCAAATCGCATAAACAATTTTCAATAATATTAGAATTAATATCACAAGGAATAGTGAAAGTCCCTAGATCTTTTAATTTAGGTGGTACCTTTTTTTATAGAATCGCATTGCACTCCTCTGTAAGTGTAACTGCGATATATTCTTCTTACCTTTTCTTGTTTGAAACTAGCTCCTTGATGTATTTGGCATAAGTAGCCATTTTTGCTAATGTCTCTATAAATGAAATATTAATTTGAATTTTCTTGAACATATCAAGGAATTTTTTGGAAGCCTAAATTTGGATCTTTTTTTCGAAGGCACTTAGGTTATTGAATTGGGGGCATATGAGATTTAGCTTCAGAGGGAGAATGGCCATTTTGAGTTGCTCGATCATCTTCATCATTTTTTGTTCACTTATCATTTTAGACATCTTTCTAGCCCCATTATCGACCTCTTGAAGTTCTTTATTATTTTGTAAAGTGACTGCCATGACTTGCTCTCATGGATTGACTTCAATATTATTTAGAAGTTTATTTTGACTCTTTTTGATAATTAAGCTATCCATGTTGCTTATTTGAGTCTCTATATTCCTTAAAGAATTACCCATTTGAGATTCTATATTTTTCATAAAAGCTTTAGTTGAAGTATCTGCTTGTTTAAGTTAGTCAATCTCTTGACTAATGCTCTTCATGCTATTCACTTGGTAAGTCAACAATTGAGCCAAAGATTCCTCCAGCTTTGTTATACAATCCTCAATTATGTCTCTTTATTGTTGGACGCCTAGCTGTGGTTATGGCCCCTAAGTGGAGGAATTCTTCCAAGAGAAATTTGGATGATTTCTTCATTTAGGGTTGTATGGGTTGGAGCATGGGTCATTCATAGGATTAACTTGATTAGTGCCAGTTCACATATAATTAGCCTTGTCCACATAGCTACCATTATAACCTGTATGAAGAGAATTATTAGTAGAAGAAGAAAGGGAATTAACAAAACTAAAATTTTCCAATAACAAATTTAAACTCTTTGTTAAATCTTATAGTTCATGTGAGACATTTAATGTGGAAATTTCATTAGTCATTGCCCTCCTTCCTCAAACTCCCTTCTGCCTTGAATTTGCTGTTGGAATTTTATACATCTCCTTACTTTCTTTAGTAGTCATATTATTTGGATCATCATAAGTTGCATTATCAACTTTTTGATTGATATTTAGAATTGAGCCCATCATAAAAAAATCTAATAAGAGTATATGTGGAAATTGGTGATAGGGACATTAGCTTGTGAGGAGATTATAATGTTCCTAGGCTTTATGGAATAATTCACCATTTTGATATGTGAAGAAGTGGATCTTGTCCCTTAATTTTGAAGTTTTCTGAGGAGAATAAAATTTCAATATACATTGCTTATACATCTCTGTGTAAGAGCTTATGGAAGCTTCTAGTAAGCGTGAAAGCCATTGACAAGCTTCTCCCTTTAATCAATAAGGAAAGCAATGCAGCTTTAAATTATCATCTGATAGATTATTTTAGCGGTATTGTATCAATTACTGCATAAAATTCTCATATAAAATCCAAGGCATCTTTAGTTTAGTGCTTGTTGAAATTAGGTAGCACGTTTAAGTGAATATTCTTAAATTCATAATTACGTATTCTAGCACTCAGTTGGATGCATGGTCGATTATATATGATGAATGGGCATTGAATATCTCTAAATGTAATAGGTGACTCTGGAATAGCTTCATCACTTATCTTTCTTCTTCTTTGAGATATGATTTTCTTAGAAAATTGTTCAATTTTTAGATTAATAGGAATCAAATTTAATTCACTAGAACTTCTCAGTTGCATAAAACAAAAACATTAAAAGAGAAAAAATTTTAAAAAAATTGAACTAAAAATTAAATAGTTAGTAAATTCATAACTCCCTCAGCAATGGCACCAAAAAATTGATCACTCTTGCAAGTGTACGAGATCACAATAATAAATTACTTGGAGTATTCAAAGTGTCGAACCCACAGGAAAGTTAAGCTTTTACTAATTTTAATAATTAATAGCTTGAGAAAAGTAGATAAAATGGATAATTTGATGAGAATAAAAATAAATCAAGAAAATAATGATAAGAAAAACACAATCACTTCAAGTGTTGGGGTTTAGAATTGACCCTATAGGCTGCTAGTTTCTATTCTTTAAGTTGACTCTGATCAATTATAGCAAGAACTATTCCTAAAGTGTCCTAATATTCTCCAGAATTATTGGTCCCTTTTTAATTAGTATTGAATTCATTCCCACAATATCCAAACAACTAATTAAACCTTGAAAGTATAGTTTAAGTAATGAAATTTTTTTAGAACTATGCCTAGCCTAGTTATTTCTATCTATTTATCTATATCTAGGTTATCTCTTCGCCTCCTAGTCCATCAAGATCGATTACCCATAGATTTGATTAAATGGTGGCCAATCATAAAATCAACATGAAGAATAAGAGAAAAAAATATAATTGAAAAAAATATTTATAATATAAATGCAAAGAGTCAAAACAAAGAAAGTAGAAAACTAGCTTCCCAATTGGGCTACATCTTTACCCCAACTAGATAATTTACAAATACATAATAAAATTAAATAATTGAGAGAAATTGACAATTAAAATGTCAAATTTGGGTATTTTCTCTCATAAAATTTTAAGAGAAAATAATTCTCACGTTAATTTTTGAGAGAATTCCATGAGAAATTTACAAATCAAATTAATATCAAATATTGTTTCCTTTCAACCCTCTTCTTGTAACAGCAGCTATTCAAATACCTCTAATAGCAATGATTCAAAAACTATTAACAGCACTAATGCAACTAAAAAAATATATGTAAAATAAACATTGTCAAATAAACATGTTTATAAGTCAACCAAATGTCATAATAAATTCATAGACAACTACTCATCATTAATATCATCATTAGACTCATCATCACTATCTCCTCACTTCCTTGAACTTCAATTATAGAAGCATGTGTAGTTGAAATTTGTTGATTGGTGGAAGAATTAAATTGAGCCATTATCTTCTTTAAAATTTTTTGGTTTTCTACCAACTCTTAATTGATTCTCTTGAGTTTCGTGCACAATTCTCATTTCTTATTGTTGGGTCTCCATTTGGCTACAACATTAGCCAAACTTGTTTCATAATTTTTGGCTTGCTCTTCTAACTTTTGTTGAAATGATTCTTCCATACAGCGTCTTAACTATGTAAGCTCTCCATAATTGTATTCAAATGTGCTGTATTAATTGAGTAAACCAACTTGTTCTCTTAGCCCATAACATTGCCCCCTTTTACTTCTTCCACCCACAACTTTAAGCCATAACTTTACTTCTTCCTCCATAATGAACCTCTCGACCATATTCATTTTCCTACAAAACTGAAACAAAAATTTTAGAATTGCATAAGAAGTTTTAAAAAGTAAAATGCATGCAATGAATGCTTACCTTCTTTCTTTTATAATTTGAAAGTGATACTTGCCCACCTCAATGTTTGCAACTTATCGAATCAACTGTGTGATTTGCCTTATTAAGCTCAAATGTAGCTTTAAAATCCTCACTATCCCAATATACTCTTAATTTTTGAGGTTGTTCACCCATCCAATGACCAGAACATTTTTCACTATGAATATCTCGTAATGCAACACAAGGAATTGCACCAGCTCTCTTTTTCCATATTTTGTATATCATTCCTTCAATTGCAAGATTCCAAGCAAATCTTACCTGCATAAAAATTAAAGATCATCAAATATATAAAAATAAATTAGGGTTAAATTTAACTACTTTTAATGGTTATCAATATTTTTCTTACTTTGAACCTGTCAAACCATAACCACTTTACATCATTAGGAACTTTTCTGAACTTAGGCTATCCATACTCATACTTGCATTTGATTATTTCTAACATTCCAGATACAGTCACAAAATGAGGAAAGAATCTTTGAAATTAATAATAATTAGTAAAAATAATAGTAAACAACAAAATTCATCTGAATTGATTTATAAAATACTTACTCATTAGATCCATATAGCCTAATAACTAAACGACCATCACTTAACCTCGATCTAGCATCACAAAGCATAAAATTATTGGATGAGCAATTTGTGTTGGTCACAGTTAGTGATTGTCTATCTGACGTTGCACCACTAATCAAGGAAGGACTAGGAGTTGTTAGAATGTGTTGGGATAGGGACCACTACTAGAAAAAATTAATTTAGTGAGGGATGAATCCCTCGTGATAGCACACATTTGTTATCCACTTTTATTTGTCAATTAGGACCCTTTTATTAATATTTTATCACCTCAAAGTGCACTCATTACATTAAATTTGGAGATTGCTTAAGTTTCTAGGTTTAGTGCACTAGGGGTATTTTAGTCCAAAAAATAAACTTTTGAGAAAAATATATAAGAAAAATTGACGAAGTGAATTTTATGTCCAGTTAATGAGTGGTGAAATTATAATTTTAAAATTTATTTTAGTTTGGAAGTAATTAAATAAAAAGTTAATACTTTCTTAAGTGCCTTAGTTTGACCTAGTTTTCAGGTTGTCTTTGTGTGAAAATTTTTTATATAACTTTGTGTAACCTAGAACTTGGTTAATTTAATAAATTCTCCCCTCTAATTATGAATATGAATTTAATCTTGGACATTAATTAAATTTTATTGTATCACATGCTATTTAATTAAATTATGTGATTTATATGACATAGGTGGCATGTGACTTGTGCATCAATTAGGCAATTGAAGTCAACACTCCTTGAGATTAAAGCTGATGGTTTGCACATGAATTAGCCTTAATTTGGGGATTAAATTAGCTTGAAAATGTGGATGACACATGAAAAATTACACACATATTGGAATCACCTACTAATCGAAAGGAGGTTGCCACCTTGCAAGTGTGACAAGGCTCCCATTTTTATTTTAATTTCTTTTCCTACTTTTTAATTAAGCTTCAGCTGATGCCAAAATAGAATTGAGCATGCCATTTACTCAAAAAATTAGATCAATCATTATCTCATTTATCTTCCACACTTTCTCTCTCTTGTTTATCTTGTTCTTCATTTTTCTCTTCCTTCTCTCTACACCAGATTTTTGTATAGCCACCATTTCTCCCTCTTTTCAACATCAAATCCACTCAATTCTTCTCCTCTCTCAAGGTCGAACTAACCCCAAGAAACTAGAAGGAGATTTGAAGCTCAATCCATCAAGAAGTATGGAGCATGTGCCATAGCCTAGTTGTGTTCATGGAGGAAGCAAAGTGCTCTTGATGTTTTCTAGCTAGTGTCTCCATGGAATCTTAGGGGAGAGTTGATGGAAGAGGAGTTTTGAAGTCTTCACTTGGCTAGGCTCAACTATTTCTTCATCTTGTTTCAATTCCATTAGAATACTATGACTATTGTTGATTATGGTTCAATTTGACTTTAGTTATATAGTTGTTTGTAATTTGTAATGTTGAAACAAGATTGTTGAGTTGAATTTCATGACCTATGTGCAGCTAGAATTTTGTCCACTCTATGAATTTGCATGCTAATATGTGATTTCAATGGGTGAATGTCTTGTATTAGCCTAGTATATAATTATGTGGTGAACACTTGATGAGTTACTTGAGTTTCTATAGTTTTTAACTTAGGTATAGCTTTGGGCAGTGGCAATTGAGAATGAATTTTAGCTAAACACTTGGTTAATTTTAGAGTTAAGCTAGTAAGGTTACCTAAGGGGCTTGTAATAGTACTTAGGGAATTGAATTAGTGAAGCTAGGATACTTGAGATAGTTGTCTTAAGTAAATATATTTTTTAGCCAAGGAAGAAGAGCTGAGTGAGCTGCCATAATTAATTAAAGGCTAAGAAACTTATATTAACAACACCCTAGGGTTCCTACTTGAATAGGGAAGCCACTTTATTCACAATTAGGATTAGTTTTCTAGTTTAATTCACTAGATAATTAGGTTAGCAGTTAGTTAGTCAACTTCAAACTTTAGGTGATTTATTTCACTAGATGACTTTTAAATTGGACTTAAAACCATTCCTTAGGAGATAAACTAGGTTTGGCCCTATATTTTATTAGGGTTAGCTTTAGTTTGATTTTGAAGGCAAGCGACAATCCCTATCAAAATTTTGGCGCCGTTGCTGAGGAATGTGTTTAGGTTTGATTTAGGTTTGTTTAGTGCTTAATTTGCATTTTTGTCTTCTCTAGAAAATTTTGTAAATAATCATAAAAATTTGTGTTTTGTGTAGTGTTTTTTGTTCTGTTTTGGAAAAAAGAAAAAACATTAGTGTAATTTTCGTTTGTTTAATGTAGAGCTGAAAATACTCTATTTCCAGTATCTCTATTTGAAATTGAAAAATCAACTAGGAATGAGTCTGAGGGAATTTAAAATTTACATTTATTTCATGTGAAAGATGTATATCTTAGCTTCATTTTAAAATTGGTTTGGTCAATTTTGGACGTGGGAAGTGTCCTGTGGAAATTTTACAAGCTAACAAGGTCCAGGGAGCCTTTACAGAGGATTCCCAAAACCCTGTTGCAAATTTGAGTTGGCATATATCCCTGTCTATGTGTCCAAATTAATTTATTCCAGTCTCATTTTTCTTGATGTTGTCTTAGCTTTGTTTCTTGTGTTCAGCATTGTCTTCAAGTTTTCCATTTTCGTGTTTGAAAGTTCATTAGAATCTCTGAAGGTCTTCTAGACGAAATCCTGTTTCTCCAAAACTGTGGACCAAATTGTGAAAAATTTTGGGAATGATTGGGAAGGATTTTTGATCTTAACTTTTTATACAATTTTCTTGTATATCTCTTGTGTTTGTCATAAAATTTTTTAGGAGAATTTCTCGTGTGGATTGGCTGCTAGAAAATCCACAAGTTCACTGTCTCTAGAGAGCCTACTGGGCGAATTTTAGAATTGCCAAAGCTTCTTGATTGAGCATTTCTAACTCTCTTTCTTTCTTTTCAGTAACTTTTGTTTGTGTAATTATTTGTTTGTTTGTTGAGTTGAAAAAAAGAAAAAAATTTCAGTTTTTTTTTTTTTTTTTGCATTCTAGAGCTTGCTTGTGAACCTTGATTAATCATGTTCTCTCATAGCTATAATTTTACACCTCCTTATCATAACCAATTTCAAGCACAATACAGTTTTAACCACCTCACCACCAAGGAAATAAATATTGTGTGCATCATGAGTCTCCTTCTCTTGTAGGATATTCATCACCACATTATGAATACCAAGTGAGAAATTGCTACCAAACAATTGGAGAACTTACATTTGCTTAAGACCAAAGTGAAAGAAGTCCATATGATTTTTAAGACAATTACATGTGTCCTATGCAAGAACCACAAGGAACTTCATTCCATCAAGAGGATTCAATTCAAGATCAAGTTCCAACAACCAAAGAATTGATGAGAAAACTTCAAGATGATCTTGATTCCATGAAGCAATCCATGCAATACCACCAAAGAAAAGATCAAATGTTTCAAGAAATGAAAAAATCTCAAGATCCTTTGAAAGCTTTGGATGATATGATAGAGAGACTTACTCAAATCAACAATTCATTTCAAGCTTCACAGACTCAAGAGTCATCTTGTTTAGGTAACAATTCTCCTACTTTTATTGAGGTTGATTCTTCTTCACATTTGACTTTATCTAATGATGAGCATAATGATTTGAATGATGATAACATAGATGAAGAAATTATAGTTGAATCACCTTAGATGTTTGAGCATGAACCATATTGCAAAAAAGTATATCCTTGGTAGTAAAACACTTTGAGTTCACATGATAATTCTCTTGATTTAAATTCAAATATCATTGAAAGTGTTCACTCTTCACTTAACTTGAATAATAAAGAAAATGAAATGGATATTGATGGTGGCGATGATGTATCTTGTGTGATTAAAATTCCAATTCCTTCTTGTGATGTTATTAATAGTACACATGCACTTGTTTCTTCTAACCATGATGTGCTTGAGAAAGGTTGTCTACCTTATTTTGTAGGTAAACAAGACAATTTGGCCAACCCATCTCTTGATTTCAAGGAGGAACTTGCTCAACTTGTGATAGACTTGAATCAAAATTCTGCACCTATTCCTTTTGAAACCGTGCCAATTGTGGAAGAAGAGCATAAGGAATCTAAGGCCAATCATGAAGTAAAAGAGGATAATTTGCAAGGCTTACATGGAATTGAGGACAAGTCACAAGAAAAAGAGAGTTTGGAGGACTTAAAGCATGAGGAAATTGAAATTCAAGGAAATGACTTTACAAAGCCTAAAGGTAAATTGAGTGATGTTGATCTTATGATTGAAGAATTTAGTGATGATCTAGCCTTATTGTCTAGTATTGATTTATACTCTCATACTTCCATATCTCCTTGTACTTGTTGAATGATTTTATATGCCAAAATTGTTTGGAAATCGATGAGTACTTGTATGATGGTGATACATCTTCTCATGAATTACTTGATGATAATAAAATGTCTACTATACTAAAGCTTCATGGGTATGAGAAGGGTATTTTATCTTGTGATGTAGGTACAAACACTAAAGGAGCCAATTTCAAAGAATTTTCTCTACTCGAGTTTGATGTCCATAAGGTTCCCAAGCTATTAGAGGAAAATTCTACACTTGTAGTACCTTTGACCATTGAGATAATGGAAGAGATTGAGATCTTACTAGATAAGAAAGGAGAACAATCCACACCATACATCTTGGAGTCATTACCAATTGATCCTGAACCCCTGCTTAAGATGCTAGGAAAGAAGATCACAATGAGTAGCTTCATGTTACTCCTTAAAGATGAACATTTCAACTTCAAGAGCTTGTGGAGATTTAAACTAGGTTGTATCTTCTTCACCCTTGATTTTTACTTTACTTTGCTTTATGCTTTGATTTGTGGATTGAGTAAATTGAAGTGTGGGGGAGATGAATCTAGTAGGAAAAGGTAGAATTTCATTCTTTTTGGTTGTTTGTTTTGTTTGGAAAAAAAAATTCTGCACCACATTTTTATTAAACATTCATTATTAATCTCACCTTGTTTTATCACTAGTCTATACATACATTGAGGACAATGCATGATTTAAGTGAGGGAGAGAGAAATAAATATTTTGTTTTGTTTTGTTTTGACTTTTAAAAAAATATAAAAGGTACATGTATAAAATTGAGCAAAATATAAAAAGTACATGCATAAAAAGTTCAAAGCACTTCACACAAAAGTTATTTTAGACAGTCATGAATGGAATCTTGTTGCCTCGAGCAATTTGATCTATTAACATTTTATTTATGATGGCTCTAATATAAATTTTATTTTCAAAGACAAAAAGCCTAATTTGATATTAAATTTTATTTCCTTCCTCTTTCAGATTATCAATGGATGTAAGTATTTATGATGGATGCAATATAATTTGTCTATTATACAGGCACACTAAACCACAATTGCAAAACCGTCTATTACGAGCCAAGAAAAATGGCAATAGTAGGTTCCCTTAAGATTTCACTTCTTAATAACACGGCTATGCTCTGGCTAATATATAACAATCTTAATCCAAATTCATTATTAATTGCAAGGTTGTAATTAACTAATATTTTTGCATGACATGGAGATCCGAAAAGAAACCAAAGGCTTAATAATGTTACTACCAAACTACCAACTATGCATTTTATATAAATATTTCATAACTCATATCTAATACAAGTCCTAGCTATGTAAAATTAAGCCACAAATCATTCAACTTTGTCCAATTCTCATAGATAAATTACTCAATCATAAAGGGAAACCAAAGGAGAAAAGAAGGGAAGGAAACATGAATCAAGGTTAGAAAGAAAGTGAATCCTCAAATGCAAAAGTAACAGTAAAAAACTAGATTAAGAGAAGAAGAATCAAGGGATAAAGGGAGAGAGCTAGAGGAACATGTGACTAGGGTTTGATGAGAGAGGTTACAACAAGGCATACTGATTTGGGTTTTATGTTGAGAACGTCGTTGCAGGAGGAGGAATGGAGGAGAACGCCATCACTAAAGGAGGAATCATGCCAAGAAGCAGGTGTGAACTAAAGAGACTGCGAGAGAGTAAAGAGTAAGGAGCAAGAGGAAAATGTTGAGGTGTACTAATTAGTAAGAGTTATTTTTGGGAGCGATTTCTTCAGAGGCAATGAATATTCAAGTATCCAAAAAAGAAAAGAAGGAATGAGTAGAGTGTTGGCACCTAATTCAAATTACTCTAAGAAAAAATAAAAATTTTATGTTAAGAAAATTTTGAAAATATTAAGAAACTATAAATTTTTTTTAAAAAAGGAGAAAAAATGCATAAAAATATCTTACTAATTATCTCAATTCAGATAAGCATAAAATCACCTTGCTAATTTTCTTACTAATATAATTATCATATTTTAGAGAGAAATGAAAAAATGCCTCATTATTTTCCTCTCTAATTATATATTTTTAGAGACGTATAAATATTTCATTAATTTCTTTGCTAAATATATAATTTAGTGAAATATAAATATTCATCACTAATTTTCTCGCTAATTGTATCTTATTTTAGAGAGGTATACAAATGTCTTGCTTTTTTCTTGCTAATTATATATTTTTAGAGAGGCATAAAAATGCTTCACTAATTTTATTATTTTAGAGAGGAATACAAAATCCCTTGCTAACTTCTCATTTTTAGAGAGGCATAAGTATTCCTTGCTATTTTCCTTGTTAATTATCTTTTTTTACTAAAGAATTGATTTCCCTTCCTATTTTTCCTTGCTAATTTTCAATTAAGCTACAAAGTCAATATGCTAGTTATTTTCCTCAATAATTATCTTTTTTTGAGAGGAATTGATTGTCCCTCACCATTTTTCCTCGCTAATTTAGTTAAGCTACAAAATCAATTTTCCTCACTAATTTGGCATTTTAGAGATAAATATACAATCCCTCACTAAATTCTCTCACTAATTTGCATTTTTCTAGTAGTGGGCGAGGATAATGCTACATTATACTCAAGTGGCATAATAAATGGAGGATATGTGTGTTGAGATGACGAAGGGGGTCTAGCAAATAAAGGTTGTGGTTGTGGTAGACTCTCTTTCTGCTCACCTTTTCCCTTTTTATCCATCATTTTTTGAGGGTCAAACATCTAAAACAAAAAAAAATACAAGTTAAAAATATAATACATAAATAAAGATTTCATTGAAAATAGGTAACATATAAAACATAGTTAAATAGCAATCAATAAATAAATAACAAAAGTTACTAGCATTTTATTAATCATTGGACAAATAAAAATCACTTGGAGGATCCTCTTTAGTTTCATATGAGTCAGTATGCAATAAGTCTTCATTTGAACTTTCTGTTGGATTGTGGAGGCATAGTGGAAAAAATTAAATCAAAATCTAGAAACCCCAATTGCGATTGCAGAATGATTGAATTGTTTAAGCCAAGGTGGATAGAAGAAGTACCCTTTAAATGTTAAACTTCTCAAGCTTCCCTCAAGCATTTGGACCTTAAGAGCTAATAAAGCATATCAGCTCCCTCTACTAGTATCCACATGTACAGCTTTCCAACATGAACAGTGTGCTAGCACTCCCAATAACTAACGTCTGTCCATCCGTGCAAAAGCCTTGGAAGATTTGATCTTGTAACCTCAGTCAGGCGATCCTTTTCTTTTCTCTAGGTCTGTTCATGGCTCCCAAAATATTTTGCCATCAAGAGTTTATCTCTCTTAGGAAGCTTGTCCCTCTTTATACTATATAGATTATGGTTTTTCTCTTCCCTTATGAATTTTCAAAAATAATCACAATTATTTCAAAAATAATATCTTATCAATTAATTCTTATTTTATTCTTATTAAAATAAATTTGGTTTAATATTGAATATGTCTAACAGTTCAATTCAAACTATTTATTTTAATTTAAAAGATGAGCCAATGAAATAAAATTTAATTTATCTTATAATTAAATCTATAATATCATATCTTATTTGAATTTATCTCATAAATTCGAATGATAGAACTAATATGATATCCTTTCATATCATGTTAGTTATTAAATTTTATTTATCATATAAAAATAAATTTAAAACTAACATAATAATGTAATATAATATAATATAAATATATCAGATACACACACACAAAAATATATACATTTCAAATAGATATATAAAATATTATATTTTGAATTTTGTATTTCATATACATATATATAATTATATATATAAATATTTATCAGATAGATATTCAAATATATATATATATATAAAATTCATTCACCTTAGATAAATTATATATTGATAGAATCTAGACACATTTCAGATTCAATAAACTTGGATATTATAACCTCCCTGAGGTTAAATCACACTTAACTCCAAATTATGGTATTCCAGGGCATAACTCACAAGAATTACCAAACTGTAGGGTTTATAAAAGAATTTCTCAAAATCTATTTTAAGGAATCCCAATTTTCAACCGTTCAAATCTCAAACATGTTTTAAGACTCCAAAACAGAGTTTTGAAAACATAGCGAAAGCTTGGAAATCAATTGGGACCCAAAAATGAGTTTTAAAACTCAAAATATATTTTTATATAGAATTTGACACATCTTCCGTGGCATATGGTTCATGTGCCGCGGTATGAGGCACCATGCATCGTGACGCATTGCATGAAATTTGACAAATCAGTGCTATCATTTGACAGTATAGGGAGCCAACTTTCAATGCGTCTCAAATCTCTGTCCGATGTTCGATTGAGGTGGTTTCGGTGTCTACACAAAGCTTTCTCCTAGCTCTAGCTAATAGCACCAGTTTCACACTCAAATTCATTTTCTATCAAAAGTTGGAAACTGAAATTCATTTGACACATTTTCACAAAATTTCCCAACTAAGGTGTCCCAACTCAACCACACGTGCCAATAGCCTACACAAACCCTCCAACCACACTTAATGGACTCTTGCGAACTCATGCAACACACCACACACAACCAAAAACACTTGTTTCACAAATCACTACTCAACCCTAATTTTCACAAAATCAACCATTTCATTCATATTTCTCAAAAATACATATGTTCCTACTTGCACAAGTATTTTGGCCCTAATCACGGGTTCACAACAAAAACTCACTAACCTAGGGCACAAAATACACTAGTTAAACACAAAATCATGCAAGTAGTACACCAATCATAACAATTAATCCTAGTTGGAAAATACATTAATAATTACACATGTAAACAACTAAAGAGAGACATAAAGAGGATTTACTCCACAAATTCTAAGTCTTTGTGTGTTTTCCTCGACTTGGATCCAATGAGCTAGTCCCTAAAAATATTGAGAATTTGAGGGGTGAGTATAACCACTCAGTAACCAAGTTTCACTTAACCCTTACAGTTACATGTTAATTGGAAATAGATGCAAATAGGCACATAACACATATATCACATGGTATTGGGCCACGGCTCACAAAATGAAAAGTTGCACAAAATCAACCATTTCATTCATATTTCTCAAAAATACATATGTTCCTACTTGCATAAGTATTTTGGCTCTAATCACAGGTTCACAACAAAAACTCACTAACCCAAGGCACAAAATACACTAGTTAAACATAAATTATGTAAGTAGTACACCAATCATAACAATTAATCCTAGTTGGAAAATACATTAATAATTACACATGTAAACAACTAAAGAGAGACATAAAGAGGATTTACTCCACAAATCCTAAGTCTCTGTGTGTTTTCCCCGACTCGGATCCAATGAGCTAGTCCCTGAAAATATTGAGAATTTGAGGGGTGAGTATAACTACTCAGTAACCAAGTTTCACTTAACCCCTACAGTTACATGTTAATTGGAAATAGATGCAAATAGGCACATAACACATATATGACATAGTATTGGGCCACGGCTCACAAAACTAACAACCATGTGACTGGGCTTGCCACAAAACACTATATCATGTTGTTTTCAAAAACCTAACTTAGGGTCACAAAAATAACAACCATATGCCCTTAACACACGTTGGACCACAAAACTAACAACCATATGGCCGGACTTATATGCATGATCATATGCCAACCTTATATCCTCCTGTTACCTCCAACACGAAACCGGTGGCTACCACGAAGCTACGTCCTTCACAGACTAACCCAGCCTTCTACTTGTAAGGAGCTATTGAGCCAGGGTTAACTCACTTACTTTTATAATCCGGTTTCCCCCAATACTAACAATAATAGGGTGTTGTACCCCTAATCTAGTCTTCTCATGAATCGATAGATACTAGTTAGGTTCGAGTCCCTCATAGAACATGTGGAAAAATCCCAAATCAACCATGGGACAAGAGCTACCTCCCGATTCCAATGGTCGATGCTAAGGCTAGTTCCCGATTCCAAAGATCATTGTCAATACCACATGGATTTCAACCAATCTACTCCTCACCCTAGGCGAACTCCCGCCAGTGATCATGCTATGCACATTTCACACATAATATGCATTTAATAATCTTTTCTCAAATAATGAACTCATAACACATATGCTCATAATTAACTCATATTTCATTACAATTCTCCACCCATAGTAATAAATCAAAAGTAATTTCATAAAACATCAAGGGTGACAGAATCAAGGTTTTCTCTTCTCTAAAACCATTTCACAATCAAGTATTTGCCAATATGCATCATCAATTTAACTCATAAATCACATTTCACAAACAATTAACATTCAACTATAAAAATTAAGTTTCCCTTGGTTACCTCAAACCTTTAAGAGGTTAAAGGTTTACCCCTCACTATAACAACTTCCCTAAGCTTCAACAAGGTCGAAAGGTGCCAAGACGAACCTCTCTATAACCAAATCATAAGGATATCATCATCATCTAGCTCGTTAAGCTCTATCAATGTAAAAACTCCTCATACACTATTTTATCAACTCATAACCTCTACCCATTCATATCTAATGGACTTATTAGATTCCATTAATGCATATTATCATTAATAACACCTCAAACCATCATTAATGCACATTAACCTCTCCCAACTACCTCATAAATATCAATTTCGGATATTAATTGCTCCCTTGGACCAACCACTTCCAAAATCATCAATGTGGTGTTCCAATATATTAAATCACTCCTATAAATCTCATTTTAACCAATGGAATTGAACCCATACTCCTATGGACCAAAAATCCATCTCCCAACTCAAACCCTACCATAATTAATCATAAATGAGAGAGAGAAGGGAAGAAGAAAGCACCATAATCTTACCTTAGGTATTTGGGAGCTTCAATCTATCCACAATAGGGCCAAATATCGTGCCCTAGCAAAGCCAAAACTAAGCTCTTTATTTTCCTCCTCTCTTCCTCCTCTGTTTTCACACAACTCATAAATTAGATTTATCATATTTTTGGCCGTGCACCACGGTACACGCTGCCTTCCACCACGGCGCATGGCATAAAGTAGCCCGTTGCGTTCAAATTGTGTCCGTGTGCTACGGCTGACTAACCACGCACTGCGGCGTGTGGCACAAAACATAACTCTTCACGTTTTCGTTCTCTTTCCTTGCCCAGGTGGCCAGCCATCGATTCGGACCCACTTCTAGGGCTGAAATCACAACAATTATGCCAAGTTAAGCCCTTCTGCCACACACCTCATTAACTCACTAACTACCCTAATTAAGTTAATAAATCAGAGTTAAAATTTTTTTGGATGTTACAGATATTATTGCTCGAGTTGGCCTATTCTTATGTGTGACCTTGTAGGCCCATATGAAGTTGGCTAATAACACTACTAACCTACAAGTCACAAGTGGTGCCTAGCAAGACATTGTGACTACCCAATTTATACAGGGATTAATGATCTGATATAACCTATCTTATTACCATATCACATCTTTTTTGTCACATGATTTTTCAGTCAAGTGTAAGATATGGAATTGTTATTCTCCTTTACCTGACTATTACTTTCTCGATCTCTAAGTGGACTGACAATAGTAATGAGAAAACCCTTTACATTGTATTATGACCATACATTTTTTAATCTTACTTATCAAATGGCCCAATAATATCTCTCAATTAATGCGAGGGACAAATTTCATCTTGACCATTCATATTCCTCTGCATTAATATCACTAAACTTAATCATAGTCTTTATGATCACCCAGTTAAAGGTGACTTTTGACTAGGTCAAAGTTTAGTTGTCATCATGTAGGAATCCATGATGATCTCAGGTCAAAGGGCTTAGTAACATGGTTACATATGAGATAGCTTATGACTTATACCATGCAACTTTCTCATAGCAAGTCAATCCAGTACCTTGTACCCTTTCAAGTGACTATGACTTGATTTATATCTCTATAATTAATCAAAGTCATACTAGTCTTGTTTCATCTATGATCTCTCATGAATGACTGACTAAGGACATTTAGGACAATCACACTATAGTTTATGCAAGGATGCAGTCATCATAGTGAACATGAAATTAATATGATAACAAAAGAGAAATTCATTAAAATACAATGTTCATAATATAATAATTGGCCTTAGGGCATAATTTCCAACACTTTCGTTATTAGCTTCATTTTCGCATCAATTTCCCTAATATGTGTATCACTCACTTCTTCAATCTGACTAATGTTATTTATTAGATTTGCCTCAACATCAATTGGTATATCGTCATCTTCAATCAATTGAGGAGGATAATAGGCTTCATCTTGGAATGGCACATCATTACGATGATCAGGGGCATCAACTCTATTCCTTGCTTTTGTCTTTATCACAACAAGCCAATTCTTTTTTTTAAGAGTTGATTTAGGATATTGTGTAAAATATACTTGTTCAACTTGTTGGGCAAAGATAAAATCATCATTCCTTGCATAGTGTTTTTTGAATGAACTTCTACAATGCCATTTTTTAGAGGAACTCGAGTCCCACAATTTGTAGGATCAAACCATATGCATTTGAAGACTATCAAGTGCCAAGATAGATCCCCGGTGAAATCTAATTGTATAATCTCATTCCACACACCATAATAAGCATACTTAACACCATTATGACTAATTCCCTCAACACTCACACCACATTTTTTAGTCTTCCTCCCTTTCGCCCAAGATACTGTGTGAAATTTATAACCATTCACCAAATATTAATCAAATATATGCACATGTGTCTTAGAGCCCCAAGCAAAAGAAACTAACAACTTATCCTTTATCCCATTTTGAGGGTTTAAAACCTATTCAAGAAAAAGAAAGCATTATTGATTTTAAGAAGTGAGAATAATAAACCATTATTGAATTATAATGAACTTACATAATCTTTGAACCATATAAGAAATTTGTCAATATCATTACTCGGTTTCTCATAGGAATTGCATTAGCTAAGAGATGTAACACTCCTCACTTAGACAACGCTAATCTTCGAGATCAAGGTAATCACAGGACTAACCTAAATGGATTACCAAGTTTTATAAAATTTATACAAAGGGGGATCCCAAGTTTTCATAATTTAAAACATTTCCATACACTTCTTTCATTCACAAACTAGAGTTTAGAACATATACAGAAGCATGGAATCCAAAATAAGTTAATGCATTTGCAAAAAAAAGTGAGAAAACATCAATCTCTCTAAAATAGCATGATGCGCCAAGCCATATTGGCTTTTCACTATGTGCCGTAGCACATTGTATTAAATTTTGATAGTAAAGAGTTGTATATAATAGCTCTTGGGATGAACTTCTAATGCATCCCATTCCTCAATTCGATATCCAATCAAGGTGATCTAAGTGTTTACAAATAACTTTCTCCTAGTTCTAACTAATGGCACCAGTTTCACAACCAAATTATTTTTTCTATCAAAAGTTGGATATCCTTAACAAAAACCCACTCCTTTACTACTAAATACGCGATTAGGGTGACCAAACCATAACACAAGTGCCAAAAGCCTACACTAACCCCTAAACCGCATCTAATGGACCGTACAGGACTCATGCAACACACCATAGTCAAACAATCATACATGAATCACAATTTCCATGCTCAACCTCTTGCTTCACAAAACAAAAGGGAAAGCTAGTTTGCATAAATTCATTATACACTTATCAATGTCAACCAATTACATAATACCTTACTTGCACTAGTATTTTGGCCTTATATATAGCCTTACAACCACATATCAAAAGCCTAAGGCTCAAAATACAATCTTTTCAACATTAGTGCAAGTAATCAAAATGAATTATATATTGTCTTAGTTGGTAAATAACTTCAAATACATGTAATTTAAACTAAAAGGCATACAAGTAGGATTTACACAAAATCCTATGCCTTTGGACATTTTCCTCAGTCTTGACCGATGAGCTAGGCTTTGTAATATTGAGAAATGAAGGGTGAGTACAACTATTCAATAATTAAGGTCAATCTAGCCTATACAATTGTAAATCAATTAATTTTAAATGCAAATGGCAATTAATAACTTCACAAATGTCATATACATATATTTTCAAATATAGCCTTGACCATAAACTAATAACCATATGGTCGAGCATAAACGTATATCGTCATATATGTTTAAAAAATGCATATCTTAAGGTTGCAATAATAACAACTATCACTAGTGCAAAAAACATATTTCATGATAGTTGAAAACCACTTTTTGTGACACAAGAAGCAGTATAGTGGAAACAGGTGTAGTTGTAAGTCAACACCTTTATGAGGCATTGTAGCAAAAAGTATACAACTTACAATGATAGTTATTGAGATCACTATTGTTGTATCCTTAACTTTTGGTAACAATTATAATAACAACTATTGCGAAAAACTATCAGTAAACTATTTTTTAATGATAACTTTTTTTGATAGTTATGAACAAAACTATCGCGAAAAGTATTTTTTTTTTCACGACAATTTTGGTTACAACTGTCGTGAAAAGATATATTTTACCATAATTTCATACACAATTGTTGTGGTATGTGTCCTTTTTTTATTTTTAAAGAATACATATTTGGTATGCTTTAAATCCCTTACTTATAAAAGCTTGCATTTATACATAAACAACAACTCCAGAGATAATTACAAACATATCCATTGAAATTTCTACATATCCAATACAAATATTTATCTAATTATCTACTCTAATCTTATCAATTCTAGAAAGTAAGTAGACCACATATTCTGTATATGTCTCAGCTTTTGTTTGAAAAATGGCTCTAAATTGTTAAAATGTTACATATCAATAAAAATTTATGCATGAATATTAATTCAAGTATAAGGTAAAGTGTAAAATATAAATTATTTTTAACAAATTATTACCTTTTCAAATGAGTGGGTAATACCTTGAGTGATGATTTCATACATGAAAGTCATCACATAATAACCACATTTTACACTTCCTGGTTATCGAGCACACTATTAAAAAAATTAAAACCAATTCAATTAATCAAATCAATATTATAATCATTATTTTAATTTGGAAAAGAATTTAAAATACTTACTTGCATATGCACCCACTTGATTTCATTTTTTTTTTCTTGTCAACTATACCCCATCCTCCAATAACGAAGTAAAGATCTATTTATCAAATATACACACTTAAAATATATTAAAAATATGCTAATAATATCACAAAAATAATTATTCAAAAACTTACGATTCAAATAATGACTTCATTTCATCACTTACTTCCTATTATAATGAACAGAACCAATATATAGTATTTTCATGGGGTCAAATGATAGGAAGCATCCAAAGCTTGCTATAAAATATTAGTTTACATTAACATCACATAATTATGCAAATATTTTATAAACAGAGAGATGAATGGTGTAACACGTGCCTTGAGTGTTACTAAAATCACACCACAACAAAATAAACTAAGTGTAATTAAAGAGTTGATCCAAAAACAACTTAGGAAACAAACTATTTAAATCACCAAAAAATCTATACGCAAAGCACACATTTTAAAACCTCTTAGAAAAGATTGAGGGATTACTATATAGTACACAGAAGCAAATTAGGCAAACACGGGCAATTAGTTGCTGTCATGATAGCATTAATTTTGCTGTCATGATAGCCCTTCTAAGAAAAATTTTAGGAGGCAATGTTTTACAATTTGGCCTTTGATCAAAGTAATTTTAAAGCCCACACGTCTCTTTTAATAAGTAGTATTAGTGTTCCAAATTTCAAAAAGATCTAACGATCATATTAAAATCTGGACATATTACAAGTTTGGCATTTTTGCTATCATGACAACACCTTCGGACTAACTTCTAGAGTACACCACTTCATCATCCAACCTCTACTTGGAGTGATTCAAGAGCCCACACATCACATTCAAAGAGTGCTGCTAGTGTACAAAATTTTGAAAAGATCTAATGGATGAATTAAAATTTGTGAGTGTCCCAACCTCAGCGACTGTTGCTGTCATGATAGCATTAAATAACTATCATGACAGCACCTCTAGACCAACTTCTGGAGTACACCGTTTTTCCGTCCGATGTTCAATTGAAGTGGTTCCAAAGCTCACATGAAGATTATAAAAAATTTTACTTTTGACCCAAATTTTATAGAAATCCAATGGTTAGATTGAATTTGGACACTCGAATGCAAAAGCGTAGCTTTTTGGTAAAAACTATTTTCAAAATTGTCCAAATCTCATCCTGAGAGTCATAAATTTGTGAGAATACTTTGGACACGTCAAATAGGACTAGGAGTACTTAATAGAACATTCAAATGATAGAAAATCCTTATATCAAAATTTAACCTTCCAGGAGCCATTTTCAAAAATGGACCTAAGCCTCTAAAATTAAAAATCACACAAGAGTGGCCAAAAACTAATTCAAACACCATATACACATATGAATACACATGCTAAACATTTTTACTTAGCTCAGAGATCCTCATGGGGCCCATACACCCATTCTCTCTATCTAAGGTGTATGTTTGCCTATAGCATATAACTTGCAATGCAACCACTTTGCATTTGCTTGTAAAATCACATATATTCATATATATATATATATATCAAGATAAACATTTGTTTCTACTGGAAACTTGGTCTACCAAATGAATCCATCAAAACCACATACCATAACCAGGTTTTCTAGCCACAAGTTTGCAAGCAAATAAAAACTCATACAAAGGCATAAAATCCACACATATTCACACACACACACATAGTCACATCCTATTAGCACTCTAATCCTAAATACCTTATAATATATTTGCTCAAAAGAAAAGAATTGTAGTTCTTTTTAATCCACAAACAACCCCTATCTCTACTCCTTTCCCCATCCACCACTAGATCTTTCACCTCGACATGAAAATATTAAATAGAAAAGGGTGAAATAACTACAGTCTTATTAATAAAAAAATAAATACTCCTTATTTCAAGGAAAGTCATAGTCGAGTAAATAAATAATAGATTTAAAATAATATATAATTAACTAATTAAAATGCTTGAATACATGAGATAGGTCGATATGGCCTTTCCTGATCAACAGACTGTCCCTTGACACTCTTTAACTTGTAGGTAAATCTTATATCCACTGTACCTTTATAGGCACAAAATGTAAACCAAGGCATGATCTGATCCACCGAACTGCCTGTGCCCCTTCGATATGGATCCTAAGAAGTCAAAACTAACTCCCTCCTAAAGTCATCCCGACTTGCTCTCCATGTGAGGGCTACCTTGGCCTAAGCACTCAACCTTACACTTCTCATGTTAGATCCCCTCCCCTACTGAGAAGTGGTGTCAAACACTCAATCCACTAATCCCTTGAGTAAACTGAGCCCACAAATATGTAAGGCAACACCAAATATTGATAGTAGGCTATAGAATATTACAAGACCACATCTTCCCATTGGTGAACTCCTACCGAGATCATGCCTCCTACCCTTTTCTACCTTTCTCGAGTATTGACCACTTTAACACTCTAAGGTAGCATAACACTCATAATTCATCCCTTAACTGGTTCCTTAACCTATCTAAGGTACCAAACCTAGTTGCACTTTTCGAAGTGCAACTCTTCAGTTTTTAGATCATAATGCATGCTAATAATCTAATTTCCATAAACAACATCATTATTAAATACATAGTAAACATAAATGCATTATTATTAAAGTAATACCTCATAAACCCTTCTAAAATATATTTTATTTACATTCAATTGTTTAAAATATGTAATGCATACTAGATAATATTATCTACTTAAAAATAGTTAAACAAAGCAATAAGAAATATAAATTTTCCTATTACCTCACCCCTTTTATACTAAAAGGATTCCCCTTATACAAAAATATGACTTGGCTTATTCCTTAACTTCTGAACAAATTTCACCAACAATCCCTACAACATATAAGTGATTCACATCACTTATCATGGCAAATATCTTAAAAGAAGACTATAACTCATACCACACAATTTGGGTCAATGAGCTATAATTTGTAAAGTTCGGATCTGAACTGTAAAGTC
The DNA here is from genome assembly GCF_029017545.1 of Prosopis cineraria. Taxonomy (NCBI): domain Eukaryota; kingdom Viridiplantae; phylum Streptophyta; class Magnoliopsida; order Fabales; family Fabaceae; genus Prosopis; species Prosopis cineraria. The sequence goes on from NW_026555336.1 coordinate 22,731,344, forward strand.
CTAACTCAATCCGAGCTTTACCATTCCATATCACACAAACCATAATTAAAATCAGAGTAATAGCCCTTATTTGTTTTTAAATCATAGGATCTTGACTTTTTAAAACATATATTCAAATAAGAGGGCTAATGGAACCATGAATACATTTAAAAGACTCAAAATATCACAATTTCTCAACCCTAAAAGAGGGCCATATGCCACAGCGTGCAACACATGTGCCGTGGCATGTGGCATAGAACCACATGCTTTGTTTCTGATTGCATCATGCACCGCAGTGGGCACATCATACGTCGCAGTGTGCCTGTCTAATTTTTGCTATCAATTTGACAACAAAAATAATGAACTTTCGGCATATGTCATTTTCACATCTGACATTTGATTGGAATGATCCAAGCGTCCACACGAAGCTTGCAATGTATACTAGCTAATGGAACTAGTTTAAACTCGATCTGATGGTCCGATCTAAAATTGGACATTTAGATGCAAAAAGGCACTTTTCTTTCAAAAACTTACACCTTAGTGATCAATTCACATTTCTTGTCCCATTAGACCATTTCGGGCCTTGAACCAAGTCCAAAAAGATCACATACACTTGATTAACATCACAATACACATAACATCAATAGCCCATTTTAGCCTCTCAAAGCCACTTTACACATTTGTGGTATTATATGAGGAAAACACATATACAACACAAAATCACATATACAACTAGACTTATTTTACTTTCAACCCTCTGATTCTCACATATAGGGCTCTGCCTCACCATATGGTCGGGAATCAAAAATATACTCGACTCTTCAAATAGGGCTTCGCTCACCATTTGTGTCAAGTTCGTACCATTTATATTAAGTTCTTATATAACAACACAAATCACAATCAACACATAATCATCACATATATCTACTCATGGAACAAGTTACAATACAACACATACTTTCTTGATTCATATTTAGGCCTACCCACGTACCCTCCACTAGGGCACACTCGGCACAATGCAACATCATATATATATCCAAGCAAGTTTCTCATCATAGTTCAACATACAATCACTTATGCATCCTAGTTAGCCACTTCACTCTACTATCAACAACTTTATACATTCATTTTTATTCAAAGGTAGTCATACCACTACCAATCGAGACTACTCTCTCCTTGCTTCCTTTCCCAACCTTCTCGTGCTCTCTTCACCTATGTTCAAAAGTAACGGAGTGAGACATACATCCCAATAACTCGAAGATAACCCCAATTACCTATTAGTAAGCAAAAATCATAAACAAGCGATAAAGTAGCATGTGTAATGATAAAAGAAATAAAATATTCATATATAGGAATTTATTCTCATTAATATCATTGTGCTCATGCAATGCATTTCTAGTTCCCCCTAGTAGAGTAAAATCTACACCTGAACCAAGACTTCCAGTCACAAGGAACAGGGCCTACCATACCATTGCTCAAACAGGTCATTCTTTTTGTATGGGTGGTCTCCTAGGTCCATCATGGTGGGGTCAAGCTCTACGCTCTAAATCATCAGGACTTCCTAGCCTTATATAGAATAGGACCATAACCCCCTACCCTAGTCTAGGGTAACTTGTGGATTATTCAATATCTTAGGTCCGTTGTAGTAGAGTCAAGCTCTACACTCTGGATCATCAGGATTTCTTCTCCCAGGTCTATCCCAGTAGAGTCAAGCTCTACGTTATAGATTATCAGGACTTCTTAGTCTTCCTTACGGTAGGGCCGCATTTCCACCTACCATAATCTAAGGTATATCTCACGGATACGAAGTATGTCAGTGCACGTACTATCTCAAATTCATTTTAATCAATACTCACACACTCGCATGCATATACTTTCACAATACTACTACTCTATCAGTTCACAACACAATGCACATAGTTATGTCAAAATACCTATAAATAATTTCACAAACAAACAAGTAAAAGGGTTACTCTAATTACCTTTAACCCTTGCTTAATAAGGGTTACTAATCATACTAAGCTCCTAGGGGCGCAGATTTTCACGAGCAACTTCACAGGTGCTCAATCTACATAACACAATGACCTTCAGTCAATTTCCAACACATTTCATAGGCATTGATTTAACTAAACCAAATCCCTTAACGCATAAAACAATTCAATTGAACCCTTTTCAATTCACTTATTCATTATTTATAGTCCTTAGCCCTATAGGCTACTCAAACAACCATAATAACTTCCTAACACATCATTCAATCAAAATTTTACCATTTAACCTAACTTTTAAGCTATTTTGAGACTAAATGCTTAAAGCTCAACCATTTAACTTCATACTAGTCACAAAACCTTAGTTCTATATTTGATATCCCATTTTAACCTTTTCTTTTAGATTACAACGTGTCAAAATCTCATGATTTGATTTCTCAACCGATGAAATTCAATGAAAAAGGGGTAGAATATAAGCTTAGATTACGCGATACTTAGCCAATAAGTTATTAATTGAAGCAGACTCCTAGGCTCTAACTATAACTTGCCCTAGTAGAGATGGCTTCCTCTTCTCTTCTAAACACATTTCCAACTCTCTCTTTTCTGATTTTACGAGCTATGCACATCAGATTTAAGTGATTCTTGGATTATGTGTAGCGGCGCACATAGCTTCTACTGTAGCATGTGGCATAATGAGAAAATTCTCACTTGTGTTCGTGTGTTATGTCTCGGATTGTCTTTTTACCCTTCAATCCTATCAATGTAATACCCAAACAACACAAAACATTAACTCAACACTTAAACCACAATCAATCCACTGATTACTAATTTACCCCTGATTAGTAGCTAGCTCTTGAGATTGAAATTCAGGATGTTACATAATCCATCCCAATAGTCCATGTTTTAAAACAACTATTCACACAGTATTACTTAATCACCAAAACCATTTATTAGCCACCACTAGGTAAATTTCCAAATCATACAATTTTTAATTAACTAAAGACCTTCACTTAGTGTTACCAATTTTCACAATTAGCTCTTACAATAAAAACCAAAGCTTAATTTAAATCTTATTAGATTCAAATAGCACAATTATAAATAATTTAGCAGGCTTAAACCATTAAAAAGAAAAACCCAATCCCTTATGGTTTAATTTATGCCCAAAACACCTCTTTTCATCCAATTGCCCATTTAAAATATTAGAGCACTATATAGAAACTCAAAACAACCTTTATAGGACCTAAGGAAACTAAAGCTTACAAGAACAAAGCCTTTGGGATTAAAATCTAAAAATTTCCTTCTTCTAAAAATTGAAGAAAATGAAGAGGGAAGGAAGAGGATTGAAATAGGGAACTTATCTATCACATAACCGAGCTCACAATCATCATAATGCCTCCCAGATTCGAGCCCTAGCTCCCTCTCTTTCTTTTCTCTCTTGGTCTCTCGTTTGTCTCTCTCTCTCTCTCTCGCTCTTTGTTCTTTCTTTCCTTTTGCATTTTGTTTCTGCGTTCAGTTTAAAAAAATTGAACCTAATACTTTGGGGAAAATTACAAGAAAGGGCCTAAATCTTTTTGTTATAACACAAAAGCCTAAGGAAAATTTGGTAATTTTTCTAATAATTAAAAATAAATAAAACTAAACTTTGCTAAGAAGAATTCAAACTCTAGACCTTTATCAAATTATTTTTAATTTTAATTTAACTATATCTATTTTATTTTAAATTAAATTCGGGTCTAAAAAAAATTTGAGATGTTACATTCTCCCCTCCTTTAACTTGGATTTTGTCCCTAAAATCCAATTTAACTCATGAATCAAAGAGAGAAAACACCTAGGGAAACAACTGTGGACATTGCTTCCTCATTTGATCCTCAATCTCCTAGGTTGTGTCTCCTAGAGCTATCCCTTTCCAGATCACTTTTACCAATTAGATTGCCTTATATCTAAGCTGCTTATCTTTAGTATCTATAATACAATCTAGTTTAGTCTGGTAGGTTAAATTCTCTTGAAATTCCAACCTCCTTAAGTTCTATCACATGCGACGAGTCTAGTTGGTATTCAACTATGACACATGAAACACATTGTGTAGACCCACTAACTAAGGTGGTAGCACTAATTGATAAGCCAATGGCTTGACCTTTTTGAAAACCTCAAAAAGACCCATATACTAAAGAGACTACTTTTTAGACCAAATCAAGCATCCAATGCCTATCAACGGGGAACCTTGAGAAACACGTGATCCCTAACCTCAAAAGATAAGTTCTTATGATGATTATTTGCATTACTTTTCTATCTACTCTGTGCCGTAAGAAGCTTTTATTTGATTAATGTGATTTTCTCTATGGTCTCATCTACCATATCTGGCCCCATCAGTGTTTTGTCACTCAACTCATACCAACAAAGAGGCAATATGCACTGTCTACTATATAATTCCTTATATGGAGCCATTTAAATATTGGTATGATAACTATTATTATAAGCAAATTCTACCAGAGGCAAATGCTTATCCTAACTTCCTTAAAGCTCTTAGGCACATGATCTTAACATATCCCTTTGCAGGGCTTGCCATAAATTTGATGTAAACTGAGGATGACGGTCTGAAACAATATCCCTTGATACCCTATGTAGTTGCACAATCTCCCTCATGTAGATCTTAACATACTTTTCAATTGTATATGTGGTCTTGACAGATAAGAAGTGTACCAACTTAGTCAAATGATCTACAATCACCCAGATAAAGTCAAAACCAGCATGTGTCCTCAATATTCTAGATATAAAATTCATTAAAATATTGTCCCATTTCTATTTAGGAATCTCTAGAGGCTGTAACAACCCTGGTGGCTTTTTGGTGCTCTACAATGACTTTCTAACAGGTTAAACACTTACTAATATACTCTGTGATATCCTTTTTTATACTTAACCGCCACCAATAAAGCTGTATGTCATGATATATCTTAGGAGCACTAGGATAAAGGGTATAGCTACTACGATGTCTCATCAAACAACCATTTCTGAATAGACTCATTGTTGGGAACACACCCTTATCCTTGAAAATCACATACCTATCATTACTAAACCAATAGTCTATTGTCTCGCCATTCTTGATGTCTTGACTTATCTTTAACAAAACTAAATCTTGAATGCAATATCTCACTCCACTAAAAACAATTAACTAATAAAACTCGAGGTAATTGAAAGATTAACAAAAAAAAGTGATTACCAAGTTTTAGTTCAAACTCAAGAGATCTTAAGTTTTCTAAAATAAAAATGAGTTTAGGACTATCATAGCATCCTATATCAGAGTAAAAACAAGTTATGGAAGCATGGAATGCCTCGGAGGAGTGAAAGAAATCAAAAATAGGTAAAAATAACTCTTTCACTGTGTGACAGGGTAATACGCCGTGGCTCGTGTATCCTGCGCCACGGCGTGTTGCTTTCTGTGCCATGCATCACAACTTAGGCACCATGCACCGTAATGTGTTACACGTAAAAATCAATAATTTCAGCTATCATTTGACAGCAAAATTGAAAAAACTTTTTATGTGTCCCAATTCTCCTTCTGATATCCGAATGACATGATATAAGTGTCTACAAAAAGATTTTTACATAGACTAGCTAATGGCATGGGTTTCACTTCCAAAACAAGTCACACCAAGAAGTTGGACACCTAAACATATTTTAACTACTTTTTACAACTTTCACAAAAAGGATGTCCAAAACCCTCAACAAGTGCCAAAAGCTTTTCCTAATACCTGGACCACGTCCATTGGACCTAAGACTATCAGTACAACATATCACACGCACTTAAATAATAGTAGAACAAAATTTCACTCCTTCACCCCTTTTTACCAAAAATAGAGGGGGAGACAATTTTCCATTGCATTATACCCAAATCAATCAAAACATATTCAAACCTTTGTTTCTACACTCGTACTAGAATTTTGGCCCTATTAATATATTTTCACAACATACACAAATACTCAGGGGCTAAAATATAAATCAGATATTTGCAATAACAAAATAGTGTAAGTATAATGGCATGCAACCTAGAATCAGTGATCATATACTATTACACAAGATAAATCTAAACTAGAGGCATATAATAGGGATATGCTAATTCCTAACCTCTTAACCCTTCTCCTTCTTTGCACCAGAGCTAAAGCTTGAAAAGTGTCAAATGAAAGCGACGAGTCTAGCCACTCAGTAACCAAGGTAGAACCTACTTATACAATTATATATCAATTATAAGCCAAGCACGCACATATGGAACCAAGTACTCAAAACATGCTCACACACATTATAACTCATCATTACTCATTTTGTAACATCTTTTTCTCATTTATACTATATGTATTGTCACAATACTCTCAAATATGTGACCATGACCCCATTATTCATGCAACTTGCCATAACTCAACACGTGTGACACGTCATATATTTACTTAGGCAATGATTAACCAACCTTATATCCTCCTTATTTCCTCAAACTGAAACTGTAGCCTATAACACTGAATAGGGCTCCGTTCGTATAACTAGATTACCCAAGCTCACTAATCGTGAGGAGTAACCCGGTTAAAGATCACATGACTTATTGTTGAACCACGACTTCCACCATTCTCAAATCTCTGGGGTATCTTATACCTTAGACTATTCTCCTCATTGAACTGGTGGAGAAAGCTAGGTTCTAGTCCCCTGACAAACTATGGGACAATCCCTCGACAAATTAAGGGACAAGGCTATATCCTCATGCACCGGAGGGCAACCTAAGTACCATATGAATTTTTCTCTATTCCTATTCCCTGGCGAACTCCCGCCTATTGATCATGCCATGTATGATACTCTACCATTTTCACATTTTCATTTTCATTTACTCATTATCATAATAATCACATTGGGCTCATGACCGTGCACTACCCAAGTATGCATTCTCATCATTTTCCCAACATTATTCTCACTTAATCTCAAAAATCCATTTCTCATTAACACGCATTTATCTCAACACAACATCATAGTCATTTTTCCCAAATACTTATGCATATTTATAGTTCAAAAATATCTTGATTTCGCATTTGCATTTCAAACTAAAAATAACATCTATATATTCAATTTTCATACACTTGTTGAAACTAATGCATGCTTTCACATTAAGAATCAATCCATATATGCAACATTCATAATTAATAATCAATTAACATATAACTACCTAGGATAGGGTTCCTTTGGTTACCTCAAACCTTTGAGAGGTCAAAGGTTTACCCCTCAGCATAAGAGCTTTCAAGCTTGAATTTCTAATTCAATAGGTGACCAAGAGCCAAAACTACAATCAACCAAGTTGAATTTCATCAACATTACCAACTCAAACATTAAACCCTCAATCTCCACTTCTAAATTGCCCAATATTCACTCCACAAGAGTTTGAGACTATCCCTTGGGTTTATTAATTACCTTCAATCCCCAATAACATTAAGGAACCATTAAATTCCCATTAATGGCATTACAATCTTCTAACCACCCATAATAAATGAAATTTTTGGATATTAATGGTGCCCAACAACCTAAGACACCAAAAATTCATTATACTAGGTTTAGATACTCTAATAGACTCCCATTAACTCTATTTCCATTAATAAATTTAGACCCATAACCCATATGGATCAAAAATCCACTTCTACCATCAAACCCTAACTATAAACTCATAAATGTGAAAGAAATAGGGAGATTAATGTATGTGGTACTTACCTTGGGTGTTTATAGTCTTTAAAATACTCCCAATGTCGCCCACAAGTAAACCTTAGTAGCGCTTGGTGTGTCTCTCCATTTCCTCTTTTCTCTTCTCTCTTTTTTATCTCATTTTCACGATAGATAACTACAGTATTTGCATCTTGCACCGTGGCGCCTATCCCATACGCTAGGCATGTGGTATAAAGAAGACAACTCTCACCTAATGGCCCTATGCACTGTGGCATATCACGCATGTGCCGTGGCATATGGCAAGAGGCTTTTTAGCTTGTTTTTCTTCACTTTTTGGTGCCTAAGTGACCCAATTTCACTTTAAACCTATATTATACTTGAAATTCCAACTAAAAACATTTATTATTCTCCTCTAACCACACACCACATCGACCTATTTAATTATCCTTATTGATCTTAGTAAATCAGGGAATTAAAAACTAAGAAGTTACATTGAAGTTGAGCATCTCATATCTCTTTCCAAAATTCATTGAAAATAATCATAGTCTTAAGACTATTCAAGGAAAACTCAGTCATACCTAAAGAAGTTTCAACTAAAGACTCCATCAATCTATGTTCTCGAACCATCAGAGTGGCCACATGCAAAGTCTTACAACTAAGAGCATCCGCTACCACATTTGCTTTCCCTGAATGATAGTTAAATTCAAAATTTTAATCTTTAAGAAACTCCATCCAACGTCTCTATCTCATGTTCAGCTCTTTTTGATTCACTAGGTACTTGAGACTTTTGTGGTCGCTCAAGACCTTGAACTCTATTCCATAAAGATAATGACACCAGATCTTTAATGCAAAGACCACTACAGCCAACTCTAGATCATGCATCAAATAATTCTCCTCACGTGGCCTAAGTTATCGAGACGCATATGCCACTACCCTTTAATCTTGCATTAGAACACAACCAAGACACTTATGAGAGGCATCAATATACACATCATAAGGCTTTTGTGGATCCAAAATCACCAATACCAGAGCTATTGGTAACCTTTCTTTCAACTTGAAAAAAGTTGTCCCGCACCTATCATCCCAAATAAATGGCCTATCCTTCCTCGTGAGCCTAGTCAAGGCATCAAAATCTAGGAGAAACCTTTAATAAACACTGGTAGTAACTTGCTAACTCAAGGAAAATATAGATCTTTATAATTGATTTTGATCTCTCCCATTACAAGACCACTTAAACCTTATATGGATCAACTGCAACACTATTTACTGACATGATATGTCTTAAGAGTCTAACCTCTCTCATCCAAAAATCGTACTTATTAAGCTTGGCATATAGCATATGATCTCACAGAAACCTTAGACAATCCTCAAGTGTCTAGCATGTTGTTCCTTATCATCGAAAGATATAGATCATATAGCTAATAAAAACCACAAGTGCATTAGTCAACTAGAATGAGCCATAGTACTGAACAAGCTATTCAAGCTTGGTTCAAAAGTTGCCCAAGTGTGATTCGTATCACAGAGAAATGAGGTGCCTCTATATACTCATCCACGCTTAATACTCAAATTACCTACGTGTGATTGGACTCATAGAGAAGTTTGGTGCTTCAAAATACATCATTCATACTTGGTACCCTAAGTAGCCCACTCTTGAATCATTGAAGTGATTAGTGAGCTAAAGAGAAGATAGTTTATCCATGCATGTGGATCATGCTTGTCTATACTTGAATGAGAGGTCTGACAGCATTTAGTTGTTTGGATGTGGCTAGCGTGGAAGTAGATAACTGACCAATTGGAAATTACAAAAGAAGACAAATTAAGTGTGACCCAGAAGGTTACACTTGGTGAATGCTTCATTCTCTTCTCCTCTTTCTCTTAATAGTGTATTTATTGTTAACCAGAAGTAGAGTTCCAGTAATTCAATTATCTACAGAGGTATTACCCAATGTACTAACAGGTACGTCTTTGGATTCCTGATATCTACCACACAAAAAACATGGTACAATTTTGAGGCAAACATTTCTTAGACACAAATGAACCCCAAAAAAAACATAATGGGGAAAAATGTAAGATGAACAACTTGTTGGAATATTTATATATAAATTTACATTAATTAATAAGTCCAAATAAATTAGTCTTTATGATCTTATGTGGATCGTGATAGGTGGACCACACGAGTGAGCCCAATGGTCAGAAGCCCAACCTACAACCCAATAGCTGTTAGTTATTCCCTATCTCTTAACTGACTAAATCAGAGATAATGAAATATAATTAATTCATTATTTAATAAAGCAGTTACTAATCTAGTCCTAATAAGCCGATTAGTCGATAACCATTTAACACATGACAGTTTTCATTCATCTCCATTATCTTTGCACTCTTTAAAGACTATGAGAGGTCTAGTAGGTTGTGTGTTTGCCTATACTCGAGATAATCGAGGTCTCGTATTCAATCATGAATTCTTCTGGTACGCACATTATTATTCTTAAATCTTATTTGATTCATGAGAATTGAGATACTAAAGTTAACACATGGTATCAGAGCTAAGTTACAAATATTAATTTGTATATCTCAATTAACATGCTTATAAGTATAATGATAATGAATATAGAATAGTTGATTGAGATCCTGTTATCTTTTAAAAAAAAACTTGATGCTTAATATAATCTTGACTGCTCAAATTTTAGCTAGGTGTCTGTTAATCTATTTCTCGTGAATCTCTATTTTATTTCTGGCTTCACCATTGTGGATGTTCGCCGAAACTGAGTTATGAATGAACTCCCACCTGCTTCGCCATGAGCCTTTACTATTGTATCCAAGCTCACTGTGAAGGAAATTGCATTCTTCACTAACCTGTTACTGGAGAATAAAGAATGTAGTGGCTATGAATTCCTCGACATCAGCGTTCACTACTATCAGTTGTCAAAAGTCGCTTTCTATTGTCAAGAATGCTGGAGAGCGGTGACATTTTTACTGTTGTGACACTGGTGTTGGATTACTGCTAAGTTTTTAGAAAACACAACTCCAGATACACCAGAGATGGCTGTCGCGGACACATAATCGGATAGGAGGTTGCTGCTGTGTTCACCGATGAAGTTTCCCTTGTTTCAGGTTCATGGCGTTGTCAAGGTGCAGTTGTCCCAAGTCCCAGCATTCTGGTTCATAGCATCGTCCTCCCTTTCTCATGGTATTGCTGCAGTGTCGCTCTCTCATGGTTTTTGTCATTCGCGGCATGGGGAAGGATAAACTGAAGACATAGCTTTAAGGCTGCCAAAAGCTGTATGGTACGCGGTGGTCCACAGACAAGGTCATTACGTGGTCGCCGACATCACCTTCCCTTCCTCACGTCACTACTGCACTGTAGCCCTCCTATGGTTCCTCTGGTTCGCAGCTAATGGAGAAGGAGGAGGAGCACGAAGCGGGTTAGAAATCGAGTCCTAGGGATTCGATTTCATGGTATTGGGCCCAGATTTCATCTGGGCCTGATTTAAAAAAAAATTGGAGGCATTTTTTTTTTAGTGGGCTAAGTCCGCACAGTTTATAAAACTGGTACTGGGCCCAAATTGCATGGGCCCAGAACAATGCAACCAAAAAAAATTATTGTTTTTGTTAATTGCATTTCGGCCCCAGTTTAAATGACCTCATTCAGCCTATAATTTCTTAGATTTACACCGTGACCTCAAGAAATTTTTCAAAATTATATGCTAGTCCCTTAGCTTTCACAATTACGTTTTTGGACCCGAATCTCTTCCAGAATTACCAATTTACCCCTAAACACCTTTTTTAAAATTTCACTGAAGTCCCAGATTTGCTCTCTAATTCCAGAATTATTATTTTTTTGTTTTGTCCTAAGATCATAAAACTTGTAATTTTGTGATGCTTAAGATCTTGTAGCATTAGTAATTGACATACCCTATAGGTGTGATATTATTAATGTGATTTTGATTGATTGGCTTTGAGGATAGGCAAATAGCATTTTTTTATGTATTAGATATTTGTTATACCCCATAGATATATAAATATTTAATACATTGTTTTGGGTGTGGACTTTTTTATGAGCCAAATCTATATAGTGTGAGAGCCTTCTTGGTACATGATGATAGTTGCATAACTGAAATTTTCTTGTTGGGAATTTTGTACTATAATTATGTTATGCACGCATAATTATAATTTCTCATATTCTATTTTGCAATTTTAGTTTCTATGTTTTGAGCAACTACATTTTGTTAAGGCCCTTTATGGGACTTCTTGGTACATAATGATAGTTGCATAACTAAAATTCGCTTGTTAGGAATTCTGTGTTATAATTATGTTATGCACGCATAATTATTATTTTCCATTTTTTGTTTTATGATTTTAGTTTGTGTGTTTTGAGCAACTACCTTTTGTTAAGGACCTTTATGGGACTTCTTGGTACATGATAATAGTTGCATAATTGAAAATTCGCTTGTTGGAAATTCTATACTATAATTATATTTTGCATGCATAATTATTGTTTCCCATATTATGTTTTGCGATTTTAGTTTTGTTTTGAGTAACTATTTTTTTGTAAAGGCTCTTTATGGGACTCATTATGATAATTTATGAGAGTCCTTAAAACTTTGAGAATTAGTTGGCTCTAAGAGAACCCAAATCAGAGGATCTCTCTTTACAGTCCAATGCTTCTGACAAAGCCTATAATAAATATTTGTATAAGTCCAACCAAATCTCTTTGGCAGTGATTAAATTCACCATTAAAGAAAGGAATTAGGGACAACATTTTTGGTGAGATATATTATAAGATGCTTGATAGCACTCAATTATAATGGAACATTTGGTGTTAAAGAGGGTATGTCTTGAACTTGTATGGGGTCATGGTTTATAAATTACTACAACCTAAGTATGAATTCTTGACATCTTCTTACTTCACATAAGAAAGGGGAGAGATTGAAGGATCATACAATATTAATAGTAGCTATTAATAGTAGCCCATATTAACTTCCAATGAGGGGTAAAGTGTTTCAAGTTTGGAACAACTTTGGAAGCTAAGGCTCATTTAAGTGGAGTTGCTAGACTATTGTTCTTTTATGAGGTTATACAATTCTAAACTTATGATGAGCTCTTGATACTTTAGGCATGTAAATCCATTATATTGTAAGCCCTATATATAATGTTTTACTGTTAATAATCTAGCTTCATTAAGGAGATGGATAAATTACAGATATTTGGAATTCTCATTTCCATCCACATGCTCAGGGCATTTACAATAAATTAGTGATATATTTCTATCATATTGCAAGAGTTATTTACACTTAGTGATTGTGTACTCACCTATAGTGGGTCAAATCATGGTAGTGTATTATTTAAAATGATATTTCAAGATATTATGTTAACAATGAATTTTACCCCATAGGTATGTCATTGTCAATGTAATTTGTGTTTAAAACTTTGAAATTATCTGAGAATACTAAATTGGTAAATGACGCTGTCGGTAAAACAAAGATTACCATTGTTGGTAGTTGGGCATTTATTTTTTGGCAAGTTTGCAAATAAAGGTTTTCATGTTTTGATGTTTCTTGTACCCTATAGGTATGATAATATTAAATACATTTTGTTAGAACCTTTTTTTGATAAAGTTCTTAATTCGTATTTGAATTGGATGCCTTATAATCTAGTGTCCAAAATAATATAAGATAAATTATTTGTATTGGGTTAGAAATCATAAGTGAAATCTTTAGTTGAAGAAGATTAATCTCAAAATCTATTAAGGGATCTATTGTTTATTATTGCATAGGATTAAGAAGGTGTCAATTTTATTGCTCACTATTAAGTTAATCGAGTTTGAATCTTATTTTCAAATAAATAGTGAGAGTTATGGGCCTAGACTATTGGTCTACTTGTTAAGAGCACCACCTTTACCTAAGCAGGTTTGTTCATCAACTTTATTTGATATGATGAGGTTGTTAAGGAATCTGCTTGTTAAAATAAACATTTCCTTTTATACATTGTGAGGACATTATTACATTACTCATAGATATCATAATAATTTGCCATTAAATTATCTTAAAAGAATAGAGACTCGAGGGTGAAGATTTGAAATACCTTAATAAGATGGTTTTGTAAAATTTAGTTGAGAACATTTAATATGCAACTATCTAAAACCATCTTTGAAATAAGCAAGTCTCTAGGTAGTGATATCTAAAGTTTTGATGAGGATATTAGCTCCCTTTAATTTTACTCGAAATAATTCATATTTGTGTATATTTGTTAACTGTCAGGGAAAAACAATTTTTTGCTTCTTATGCTCTATGCTAATAGCCAGTCACTAGCCAATGATTAAGTAAATAAGATAACATACTTGTGGTTGTGCCACCTTGATATAAAATTTTTTGTCTGACATATTTATTTAATGATTAATATCCATTTAAATATGTCTAATTACAACCTTGATTTGTCTCAAGCAACCTATTTTAATTGAGTGTTCAGAAATCTAATTCACACTCCTAGTTTGATACCTGTTTAAGGGATGTAAATTTGCTTAAGTTTTCACATCCTCAAAATTAATGTTGAGGAAGACCCATTTTATGTTGAGTTCAGTTAGATACATCTATATCATTTATATCCCCATAGGATTCAATGGTTTTATTGTGGTACTACGCTATGCATGTCACTTGTTTCCATAAGAATCAGTGATTTATGTTGTTATCTTGTTGAGCTATATTGGAATAAAAAAAATTTATATTTTATTTAGATTATGAGACATTATATCACTTGTTTCCCCATAGGATCCAATGATTTTGTGGAGTTTCATTTTTTTAATTTTGTTTATGGCTTGTTTATACAACTTGCTTAATTAATTCAATCCAAGTGGGAGATTGTTGAAATATTTATATATAAATTTATATTAATTAATAAGCCCAAACAAATTAGTCTTTATGATCTTGTGTGGACCGTGATAGGTGAACCACACGAGTGAACCCAATAGGCAGAGGCCCAACCTACGACTCAATAACTGTCAATTATTTCCTATCTCTTAACTGATTGAGTTAGAGATAATAGAATATAATTAATTCATTATTTAATAAAGCAGTTACTAATCTGGTCCTGATAAGTCGATTAGTCGATAACCATTTAACACATGACAGTTTTCATTTATCTCCATTATCTTTGCACTATTTGAAGACTACGGGGGGTCTAGTACGTTGTGTGTCTACCTATACTCGAGGTAATTGAGGTCTCGCATTCAATCATGGATTCTTCAGGTATGCACATCATTATCCTTAAATCTTATTTGATTTATGAGAATTGAGATATTAAAGTTAACACAACTAAGATGCAAAAATTAAGTTTTTTTGCAATCATTTAACATAGATAAACATTTCATTTGGTACTTTTTTTTTTAAGAAATTAAAAGCGGAAGATAATTATCATGCATAATAATGTTGATAGTGTTTCCCTCTAAAGACATATCACTAATAAAAAGTATCATAGTGTTCGTGCTTGGGCGAGACTTTCCTGTCTTCTGGAGCAAGGAAAGGGAATGCAAAGATAACCACTCGATCATAAGGCGCTTGGTTTCAGCGCATGCTGCTCGTCGCTCGATCAGCGAACTGGACGGTTCAAATTTGAAGTTTTTATTTTCATATTTTTATTTTATATTTATTGCAAAAAATTATAAAATTTTAATAAATCTTTTTATCATCAATTTAAAAAATAAAAATTTAATTTGAATAGTTCAATTTCATATTAAAATGTTTTTATAAGTTTTATAAATTTACTATCCAGATATATTATGGACTATCTGGATTTAATAATAACCTTTTTAAAAATTTTCAAAATTTTTTTCAGTAAATATAATATTTTAAAATAAAAATAAAGATAATATTTAAACTGGAACTTTAAAAAAAAATTAAGAAAAGTTTGCAGTTTAAAAAATTTAAATCTAAACTATTTAGAATATATTTGGATAGTTAATTTATAAAAATTATAAAAAATTAATATTAAATTGAATTATTTAGATTAAATTTATATTGTCCAGATTAATGATATGATATATTTATTAAAATTTTATAATTTTTTATAATAAGTATAAAATAAAAATACAAAAATAAAATTTAAAATTTAGACTTTAGTTATTTATCATGTGATGAGCACCAAAATCAAACTCGCCGCTCATGACCATACGATCAGACAATATAAATATTATTCATTAAATACGAACATTACATCTGGCCAAAAGAAAAGAAAAGTACAAAAAAGAAAAAAACATACGACCATTACAAATTCTTCACACAATCCACAGCTGCAACTATGCTACAACATGCAGCAACACACTAGAGTTCAAAACTAATAGCAGATAACAAAATCACAACTGCAATTATTCCTATTTTATTCTGGCTAGACTGTCGCTTTGCCTTTTAAGTTCCCCTGTTATAGATCATCCAAATAGACACGACATGATTTTGAGCCACTAACACTGACAGGAGTGCAGATAAGATTCTCAGTTGCTACTTAAGGCACAATCTTGTAGGTTTTGGTTTTTGTATCCAAGTTATGAATAAATTCTTGGAGTTCCTAAATCCCAAAAAGCCATGCTCTTTCGCCTTGTTCATACTATCTAACTTTGCTTCATTACGCATCATAGCATCCGCAGCCCCCCAGTTACTTACCTCTTCCAGCTTCGTAGGTTGCAACTGATTCTCTTTCACAATTTCATCCCAAACTGGTCCCCTGTCCTTCATCATCTCCACCAACGTCGAATCAGAACCTCCAAACCCATATTCTTCAATCCCAAACTGTTCTGCCAACTCTTTCCACAAATGCTTCCACTTAAACGCATAGCCATTGCTGCAATTAAACGCCTCGTTCCTTGCATAAGGGTCCACCGCCGCCCACGTGTGCTGTTCTGCAACCAAATCGGCATTGGAAGCAACAGAATAACACTCCCACGCCTCTTTAACTCCGAGAAATTTCAAGGGAATGCCCTCGTGCTTGCAGATGGCCGCATACACACAGCGTGCTTACCAGGTTGATCATACTATAAGGGGAAAACCCAAACATCACTTGAGGGCGGTGAACCGACCAAGACAAGCCCTAGTTCTTATCAGCCTCTTCAATTAGAATGTCCTCTTGGATGTTGTAGAAATTGGGTGTATTGAGTCGGGGCAAATCCTCCGTGAACGGTGTGTCATGAGGTTGGATCTTGCCTAATGACTCGAAAGAGCCAAGGTAGTGTTTGACGCCGGTTTGAAGGCATACGTGACGAAGATTCGGAGCGTTTGGGATGACGGCGCGTAGGATGTTTCTGAGCATAGCTCCGTTCACCTCGCATTTCCCTGCCGCGGTGAGTCGACTGGTCCATGAGACGAAGAAGATGTGAGTGACGTCAGTCAATCCAGCAATCTTCAATTCAGTGTCGTTTGGATCTGAGACATCGCATTGGATATATTGGATTGGATGATCGGCGTTCCACTTCGGTTGGGGGCGGCGAGCGACGCCGTATACCTTCCACGGTCCGCCGGGCATGTCGGCGAGAGGCAGGATCTCTGCTAGGCTGTTTCCGATGAAGCCGGTAACGCCAATTACTAGAGCCGCGCTCTGAAAACTTGGTGGTTGTTCCTCTTCATCGAATTTCTTCTGTGGAGATGAAGATGAAGATGAAGGAAGGAATTAATTATTCTTTTTAAGAAAAAAGTTGGAGTTTAATAAGAAGCAAAAAATTTACATTCCAATGAGAGTTCTGGCGTAAAGGTGGTAGAGAATCTGATGAATTAATATTGATGAGAAAAAAAATAACCAAAATGAAAATTAAAAAGATTATGTCAAGTAAAGATATCAAATTCATTATAATTAACGTTTAATTACACTGACAATGGCACAACAAAAAACGGGGGGGGGGGGGGGGAGGGACGGAAACTGACCTTGGCAGCGCCGATTGCTCCCGCCCGCCACCAGCTCTTTGTGCTGTTTTTTGTCTGCATGTATTACTAGGATGTGCCAACAAATATGCGATAACTGGGTTTTATAGATTCAGCTTCATGAAAAAAATGGATACAGAAGATAATACTACGTTGGTTCAAAAATATAAAATATTTTTTAAGAGTTTGAATGTTAAAAAATATAAGATATTTTTAAATCTTTTATGATGTAATTATTACCTTTTAAAAAAAATTTCATATTGAATAAATCACTTTATATTTTTTTTAAGGTAAAAAACATCCTATTACATAGAATAAATATGAAAAGATAGGATTAATTTAAAGATAAATAACTATTTTATTGAGAGTGAGATTTAATTAAAAATGACTTACATCTTTAAATGATGGAGGGAGTACAAGTCATTTGGCCCAAAAAATAAAACAATATATGTAAATTTATAAAAATATATACTCCCTCTTGTTCCAGCATATTTTACTAAAATCCACCTAAAACTTCATTAACGTAATCAAGACAAAGAAATTATTTTTAATAAATTTTTCCAATATTTAATAAGGTAGAAAGATAAAATAAACATATAAAATAATAAAGTGCCATATAAATATGACTAAAATTATTGTTATCTCCTTTTCTTATAAATAGGACAAAAGCAATAAAGTATTTATTAAAAAAACTCTTTTTTTTAACTAGATTTATCAAAAACTCTCTAAGATCTTCAATATAATACAAAATTAATTTTATACTTATTAAGAAATGATAGTTATGTCTTTAAAATTGTTAAAAATATATATAAATTGATCTCAAAGCGTTCAAAGTTCAAACTATAATAAATAAACTAGAGGTAAAATTACTCTAAACTTTTTTTACCAACTAATTACTCTAAAATTTAAGATGAAAAATTTTCAAAGTTTGTCTTGCTATGAGATATACGTTTCCTCCATTGAAACATAAATGTCACATTTTTTTACCAAGGTTTTAAAAACTAAATCTATCACTAAGCTGGTTAAGGGTACTAGTTTACGGTTTAGTGGTTGGACCAGAGTTGAAATGGGATCAAACCATTTTTTAATTAAAATAATATATTTTAATATTTTATAAAAAATTATAAAAAAATATAATAGTTAAAATCAATTAATTTTATAATTTAAATTAAAATGTACTTAAATCTTGCTTCATTCAACTTTAGCACAGTTATCAATGAAGAAGGTTACCCATGATATAGGAGATTAGATAATGGGATGATGATAATAAAAATGGCATTGATTTGGACAAGAGGTATGTAATACCACATAATCCATATTTGTTGTTAAAGTATAATGCTCATATAAATTTTAAAAGATGCAATCAAGCTCAATCAATTAAATATCTTTTCAAGTATGTGACCAAAGGACACGATAGGGTTATAGCTGTATTTTTTTACTGATTCGCGCGACCCAACTACTAAGAGAATCCATGATAAGATTAAATTATATTATGATTGTAGATATTGTCTCTTTGCAAATCTACATAGAGAATATTTGCATTTGATATTAATTATAGGAAACCATCTATTGAAAGGTTAACTTTCCACTTGCCTAACCAACAAAATGTCATAGGGCCCGTTTGGTTTTCAATTTGAAAAAATTGATTATAGAAAAAATTGATTATCAGAACGTGGTGGTGTTTGGATAAATTTTTAAAAATTATTTTGATAAAATTGAAGGTGTTTGGATAATTTTTTCAGAATCAATTTTGAATGAATAAATTACAATAAAGGACATTTATTTTTATAATGTAATAATTTTTTTATCAATTTTTTAATGTAATATGATAAAATGAATCCATGTAAAATATAAATATGTATCAACTTACGTAAATTTAATAAAAGAGACAAATACAAATCTTAAATATTAAACATCTAGTTTACAACAACTAATGACTTGGGAGATAATAAACTATCTGATCTCTAATAACATCATGAAGATGAGCCATATCTGATGAGGATGCTATAGATGAAGGTAAGGATGAATAGTCATCAACATGATCATTATCTTCATGCTCTATGTAGTCTTCTGTTTCATGACGCATAAATTCATAATCAGAATCAGACTGTTTTCTAATGAAATTAGTATTGCTATTGTTGTAACAACAATTTGAACTTGTGTATCATAATCATAGCTAGGCATATGGCGTAAAATTGCCAATCTATCTTCCAAACCCAAAAGTTCTTTCTATGGTGCACCTTAAACTTGAATGATAATAATTGAAGACCTCATTATTATTTGCAAATGAAGATGACCTCCTAAAATCAAAAAGATGATACGCGCTCACGTCTATACGGTCCAACATATCCATTTAGGTTTGGATAGCCAGCATCCACCAAATAATATTTACTTATAAAAAACAAAATTAATTGACATGTTTGTAATTTTAAGTCTAAGGTAACTAAAATTTTTTTAAAAAATAAATCTTATACCTGAAGGTGATGTGGGAAGTTCATTGAAGGAGTTGTGAGAGCATGTTGAAATATGCGAGAGTCATGTGCAGTACCCTCCCATCCAGCCAAGACAAATGTGAAACACAGTCCCAATCACAAACCGCCATTACGTTTTGTGTTGGAATTCCTTTTCTTCCAATATATTTTTGTTGTTCACTAACATTGACCACACATGGAATATGTGTACCATCAATTGCTCCAATGCATTTTAAAAAAAAGGCCAATATCATTTATCATTTTGCAATTTGTTGATATATGACAAAATGTTCGATCTGTGGCTTGATACATTCCATTGCAAGCATATTACAAGCTGATAAAATATCATGAAAGTGCCTGCTAATAGTTTCTCCTGAGTGTTGAAACCTTTCTTGTGCCATCCTATTTCCTAACCCATGTGCAAGCGTATTTTAAAATATTGCAACCATTTCTTGGACCCCCATTCGCCTAGTTTCTTTCAATCCACACCTTACCATTTCAATACATAGTTGATCAAACACTTGGTTTTCCATTCTAAACATTTCATAGCAACGAATTGGATGCCCTTCTAAAATCTCATTAACCCAACATTGACCTGTGTACTCACTATTTCTTCGAGGCTTCTTGCACAAATGTTTTACTGCATATAAACCAACTATGGTACTAATTTTTGAGCTCTTTTTATCATTGTTTGTATGACTCTGCTGCCATAGTTCTTTGTACCTGTAGTCAAATACATATTTACATGTACACTTTATCAATAATACTGTTCATGAAGTCGAATAAGTGATAAGCAATAGTAAATGCATAATCATTTATAAAATCATCATAATCATCCATGAAGTCAAATATTATATAGTCAACAAAAAGCTTACAATACCATAGAGTTAGGAAAAATCATTACAATACCATTAAGTCAAGCTAATATAACTAAGTTACAATACCAAAAAGTCAAGCTAATATAACAAAGTTACAATACCAGGAAATCAAGCTAATATAAACTAAGTTAACAAGTTAATAACAAGTTTTAATACACCTCATAATCATCCATTTTTAAAAGATTGATATCTTAACCATGCAATGCAAGCCCCCATATTAGTTTTCCTCATCTCAGTAAACATTTTCCCTTATAGTCTGGTCCATGAGGAGTGAAATACACCGTGTATACAGATCATAGTCATTTCTGATTTCATCAATTGCATCAACATGTTGCATAACTTCAGCTATTGATGTTCCATTTACATGAGTTGCTTCTGTCTCTGATACACTGGCTATTTTACTGATTGCATCAGCTATTACTTTTGAGGTGGTCATTTTTTTCTTTCTCTTACTGTTGCATTCAACCCTCTTCCTCTTCCCACTACCACCACTTGTGGTTCCCAATTCCTTCCCATTACCTTCACCATAGATTCCCTGTGAAGTATTTAGAATTACTCTTTGGAACTCACCACTTACTCCAGTAGCAACTCCTAAAATTCATCACTGTCCCCTGAACCTTCTTCAAGATCTACACCTCGTTGTTCCATATATGGGCGATACTCATCTTCTTCCTCATCTTCAAACCCTATGATATTGATAAGGGAGGGCTCTACTTGATGGAGCCCATGATCTGCCTCCTGTGGCTGCTGTATCTTGAAACAATTCACATAATTCATTTGCAAAAGATAATCCTTTATATTGAAATTTTTCATATGTTGGATCTTCCTGCACATATATTACTAATAATATTACACAATACACATGAATAAAGAAAATAAATATATAACCTCACATAACAATGTCATACCGATATCTTTTTCTCCTACCAATCATCTAGAGCATCTACTGTGTTCTTTTCATGATTCCATCCCAGCCCAGTCTCACTCATAATCAATCTATTCTAGTCTTTCCATTCCTTTCTCAAATTATCCCATTTGTTTTTGAATTGTTACTTATCATATTTTCTTCCAGTCTTACTATTGAAGGTAGTTTCTATATTTATCCAGCCCTGCTTTGCTAAAGCTACCACCATTTCTCTGCTTCTTGTGCACTTGGTCCAAGCATAAGTCAATAAAAATCTTAGTGATCCTCATATCCCATGAGGCTTTCGATTTATCCTTAGTCATTGTACTATATAAAAATCAATTTCAGCATATCATAAATCAAAAATTATCCAGCAACCGTATAGTAAGCATGTTGAGGATTATCAAAAAAATTATCCGAAAACATATATGAAAATCCAAAAAACATATATGAAAGATGAATTTGACGAACATAAAACGTGAAGGCTCAGTATTATCAACAGTTTAGTTCACAAAAATTAAAAAATAAAAAAGGCCAAATATTCTGTTCATCGTCTCCTGTCTAATTTTTTTTTCATTTTTGTTTCATCATCTCCTTAACAGAAAGCATATTGTGCAGAGGTCGGAAGTCGAAGATTCAAAAATAAAAAAAAACATAGACACAGAGAAATCGCATGTACAGGTCGGAGGAGACAAAAAGAGCACAACAAAAATCATAACTTGCAGAGGATATAAAAGAACACCTAAAACAGGGGAGGACAGACCGGATGTCGGAGGTAGAGTCGAAGTTCGACAGAGAAGCACCGGAGGAAGGAGATCGAAGCTGGAGGGAGGAGATCGACGATGAAGAATGAGAGTGAGGAAGGAGCTCGAACTTGGACAAAAGCATCGAAGGAAGGCCATTCATATCAAACTATAATGAAGAAGATGCTCTGCAGGCTGCCACTCATGAGACGCCACTCACGATCTGGAGATCTTGTCCAGATCGAGGATGAAAAACGATCGAGGATGAAAAACGAGGGTAAGGAAGGAGCTTGAACTTGGACAAAAGGACCGAAGGAAGGCCATTCACATCAAACTGCAGTGAAGAACATGCTCTGCAGGCCGCCACTCACGATCTGAAGATCTTGTCCAGATCGAGGATGAAGAACGAGGGTAAGGAAGGAGCTCAACCTTGGACAAAAACACCAAAGGAAGGCCGTTCACATCAAACTGAAGTGAAGAAGAAGCTCTGCAAGCCGCCACTCATGAGACGCCATTATTCACGATCTGGAGCTCTGAGGGAGAAGATGAAGAAGTTTTGCAGTTCAAAAGCTCAGGGTTTAGGAGTCAAAAAGATCACGTGAGGGTTGGAGAAGGGTAGGAAAGAGAGTTTAATTTTTTATCTACCATCAGACTATAATAAATGCTAACGGTCATAATTGATTTTCAGAATGGAACAAAAATCTGCTTCACTGAAATGGAGTTTGGGAAGTTAAATGAAATTTTGGAAACGTGGG
Source organism: Prosopis cineraria (assembly GCF_029017545.1). Lineage (NCBI taxonomy): Eukaryota > Viridiplantae > Streptophyta > Magnoliopsida > Fabales > Fabaceae > Prosopis > Prosopis cineraria. The sequence goes on from NW_026555336.1 coordinate 22,754,643, forward strand.
GTATTTGGGTAAAAATTATCAAAACCATGATTTGTGGCTAAAATTGATTTTTCAGGTGTTTCCAAACAGGCTCATATTTGATCATAATGAACCATTGGATTCAGCTATTGATCGTAATGCAGGTAAGACTGCAATGCTTAAGGCATGGTTTAATGGTAATGATGATGTGGATGATAATGAGGCTAAGGGCTTACCATGTCTTGAATTCCTAACCAAATTTTTTTATAAAAAGATTTATTTAGTGGTAACCTATAAAGCAAGGTTTCTCAATTAGAAGATTGTACTATACCCCTCTATGTAGTGGTGAATTGTATTATTTGTGTATCCTGCTAACCATCATCAAAGGCAGTACTTCACATGAGAGTATACGTACCCTTGATGGAGTCACCTACCCTACTTTTAGAGATGCCTGTTATGCATTGGGATTATTAGACGAAGACAAAGAATATATTGATGACATCATAGAAGCAAGCCAATAGACATCTGGACAATTTAATAAGGTTGTTCAGCATTGCTCTTATCTATAATTCTTTCTCTCAACTAAAGGTTGTATGGGATAGTACATGGGTCTTTTTATCAAATAATATTGTATATAGGCAAAGAAATATTACTCAACATCATGGTATGCAGTAATTACATTTGCATTCTTTAATTTTTTTTCTACAATTTAATAATATCAATAGAGTTTATATAAATTATCAAACAACATTACTGATGTAACAACATTATTTTTACAGGATTACAATTAAGTGATGCTGATTTACGCAACTTTACATTGATTGAGATTTAGAAAATACTTCAATCTAATAGGAAAAGTCTCATAGATTATGAGCCTATGCCTTTACCTAACATGTCAAGCTTGGACGCAAGTGAGGACAGGTTAACAAGAAACAAACTAAATTATGATAAGGTTGCATTGTCTACTAAATTGGCAAGGTTGCTGTAGACACTAACTCTTGAGCAAAAGAAAATTTATATAAAATCATTAGTTCTATTACATCTAACAAAGGAGGAGTTTTTTTTCCTCTGCAGATATGGTGGTATTGGGAAGACGTATATTTGGAAGACACTGTTTGCTTCATTAAGATCTTGAGTTACAATTGTTCTCAATGTAGCATCAAGCGAGATAGCTTCTTTATTGCTTCCAAGAGGACGAACAGCTCACTCACAATTTTGTATTCCACTTTTTGTGACAAAAGATGCTATATATAGCATAAAACAAGGAAGTAACTTAGCTGAATTATTAGTTCACACAAGTTTTGTTTTGAAGCCCTTGATAAATTCTTAAAAAGATATTCTAAAGTTTAGTAACCCATTAGCTTCCAATCTTTCATTTGGAGAAAAAATTTTCGTGTTTGGCAGAGACTTTAGACAAATCCTCTTCTTATTCCAGTTAGATCCAGAAAATAGATTGTTTTTGCTACCATTAACTCTTTGTATATATGGGATAATTGTCAAGTTCTTATAGTGACAAGAAACATGAGACTTATGGCGACAAATAATATGGCATCTAACAGTGCTATTCAAGATTTTGCTGATTGGATTATCTTAATTAGTGATAGTGTTGGAAATTGTGCCCTAGGGCCAATCATTGTACTATGCATATTGTTATTTAATGAATTTTTCTTTTATTATCATAATAATTGCATGTTCAATATGATAACTATATCCCTGGACAAACTATAGTGATTGTCCTAAATGTCCCTGGTCGGTTATCTTTGAGGAATCATAAATGAAACAAGACTGGTATGACTTTAATTAATTATAGAGATACAAGTTAAAGTCATAGGCATTTGAAAGAGTATAAGGTGTTGGACTGACCTGCTATGAGAAAGCTACATGGTATAAGTCATAAACTTATCTCATATGTAACTATATCACTAAGCCCTTTGACCTGAGACCATCCTGGATTCCTGCATGATGACTACTGAACTTTAACCTAGTCAAAAGTCACCTTTGACTGGGTGATCATAAAGGCTATGATTGAGTTTAGTGATATTCATGCAGAGGAATATGAGTGGTCAAGATGGAATTTGTCCCTCACATTAAGTGAGAGATATTACCCGGCGCCTCGATGAGTAAGACTAAAAAAATGTATGGCCATACTATAATGGAAAGGGTTTCTCCATTGCTACTGCTAGTCTACTCAGAGATTGAGAAAGTAATGGTCAGGTAAAGAAGAATGACGATTTCATGTCTCATACTTGATCAAAATATTGCGTGACAAAAGGGATGTGATATGATTGCATGATAGGTTATATTAGACCATCAATCCCCAAGTGAATCGGGTAGTTGCAATGTCTTGTTAGAGGCTACTTGTAACTTGTGGGCTAATAGCATAATTAGCCCACTGCCAATTTCATATGGGCTTACAGGGTCACACACAAGAACGGCCCAACTCGAGCTATAATGTCCAAGTTTGTTGAATCTTGAATATGTCTAGATTCAATGAATGTAATATAGGGTGAATAATATATATATATATTTGAATATTTATTTGATAAATATTTATATATATATTTATATGAAATATAAAATATAAAATATAATTTTATATATATGTATATAATTTTATATATATGTATATATATATTTTCAAAATATATATATATCCATATATGTATATATATATATCAAATATATATATGATATATGTATATGATATATAAAATTAAATATAGATAATATAATATATATATATATATATATTCGTATATATATAATATAATATGTATATGTGATATATATTATATTATATTATATTATATTATATTATATTATATTATATTATATTATCTTATCTTATCTTATCTTATGTTAGTTTAAATTTAATTTTATATGATAGATTAAATTTAATAACTAACATGATAAGAGAGAATATCATGTCAGTTTTATAATTTGAATTTATAAAATAAATTTGAATTAGATATGATATTATGGATTAAATTTATGAGATAAATTTAATAAAATTAAATTTTATGAGCTTTTAAGTGGAAGACAAAACCCTTATCTATATACTATATATAGATAGGGACGTCCTTATGAAGGAAGATAGAGAGTTAGAAAAGTTCTGACGGAAAAAAAACACTCTGAGAGTTATAAAACACCCTATAGAAAGGAAAATTAACATTAAAAAAAAACGGATGCTGAGAGCGGTAGCACGTTGTTTAAGTTAGAGAGCTATTCGTGGGGATACTAGTAAAGGAAGCAGATCTACGTTGTCAGCTCTTAAGATCCAAACGTGCGCCAACTTCAAAGAAATAAAAAAGGTAACTCTTCTATCCACCTTGACTTAAACAAGTTCATTCGGTCTATATCAGGATAGGGACTTTAAAATTTTAATCTTCCGCTACGCCTCCCTATCCAACAGATAGGACTGCTGCTAGAATTAAGGAAAGATTCATGGATATTAAGATCTCAGCTGATTTGTTATTGGATGTTTCAAATAGTCCAATAAAGCTTATTGTTGATTCAACTTTCTCAAATTTCTTTAACAATGTCAATAATTCTTTATTTTAGAGATAGGGCTATCTTAGCCCTTACATTGGCTGTAGTTGAAGAAGTAAACAGATACATGTTATCCATGATACCTGGAGAGAAAGTTGTACACTTAAATTCTAATAGTGTTGTAAAAGATGATGGGGACATGAATTCACTTGATGACTTTCACTTTACAGATTTTCTAAATTCAATTACAATGTTAGGACTCCCGAATCATGAAATAAGATTGAAAGTTGGTGCCCTAATTATTTTGATGCAAAACATTGATAAGTCTATGTGATTGTGCAATGGTACACGTCTCATAGTTATAAGAACTGGAAAACATGTTATTGAGGCTCAAGAAATATCTAAGTCAACTACAGGGATGAAAGTATGCATACCTCATATTGTTATGTATCCATTTGATTCTAAGTTTCCATTTACTATGAAAAGAAGGCAATTTCCTATTATGATGGCTTTTGAAATGGCCATTAATAAAAGCCAAGGCTAGAGCTTGTGTAATGTCGATTTGTACTTGCCTCATCCTGTTTTCATGCACGGCCAGTTATATGTTGTATGTTCTTATGTTTGAAGTAGGGAAGGCTTAAAAATATTAGTTCTCGATAATGATGGTCAGTTCATAAATAAAACTTCTAATGTTGTTTATAGGAAAGTTTTTGATAATTTGATCTAATTAATTGTAAATTTTTATTAATATACTTCTTATCGTATCCATTCACACCGTATTCATTTACTTTTTACATTTACTTAACTTTAATATGCATACTTAACATTAAAAATGATAATTACATAGTCCAACGTGTATAAGATGATATGGAGTATTAGAGATGGTATGCTACAAGTTATTCTTTTGAGAAAAATCTTTCTATAAGATTGACACTTACGTATAAAAACTTTAGTTTGTCATAAATGATAGATATGCCACTTATTTAAAAAATTATTGTATATAGCCCATCGCCTAGGTACTATACTGGAAAAAATTAATATCTTAATCTTCCAGGAATATTAGATTTTATGAAAGTTCATCAAATTTTAATATTTCATAATGATTTGAGTTTTAAAGATTTAAATATAGATGAAGATGGATAAAAATAATTTATATTTTTAGAAGATATACTATAGTCATTCTTTTTGTCTTGTATATATAAATACTTAAAAATTAAGTTCAAATATATTCACAAATTAACAATCAAACTTGATTTTTAGATCACAAAATCATGAGAAAAATATCAAAACAAAATCTTACTTTTATATAAATTAGTCATGCAAAAAAGACTTGATGATGTTACAAAATTAATTAAAGGGTTTAAATAGTAAGTTTGTTTTTAAACTATAGGTCCAAAAGCTTTGGTATTCTAAACTTAGTTTTGGTATAATGTCCTCTTTCAATTATTGAAAATAATACAAGATTGCCCCTACAGTTAATAAATGATAACTTTGACTGTTAGTTAATTAAAAATTAATGAAAAGAACCTCAAAAGTTATAGAAAAGAGATCAAGGAAAATTTTTTGGTTCTTCTATGTATTTTTTGATTCTTGTCTATATTTTTGAAACCTTTTCTATAATTTTTTGTTCAACTAATGTTTAAAGTTAATTTTGTTAACATTGAAAGTTCATATAGTTTTTTTTTTAAAAAAATTAGTTATACTAAATATAATATATATATATATATATAATATTAGCCTTATAAGTCTTAATTTTATATCATCCAAAATGTAAAGATAATATTAAAATACTTTGATAGAAATGTATGTATAACTAAAACTTTTAATATGATTTGAAATTAATTACTTGTAATTTAACATATATTCAAAATTTAATTGAAAATATTTTTTTTGTTATGATATGAATCATAGGATTACACCAAAAACTGTTCTTGGTCACTTTAAAAAAATTGTATAATACTGCATACATAAATAAAATCATATAATATTTTTTATTTTATAATATTAAATATTTATTTTATTATAATTTATTTAAGTAGTATTAATAATTGATATCTAATATTATTTTGTAAATTAAAACATAGAAGTGGCATTTTTTGGATGGGAAATTCCATCTCTCTACTCTTTTATTAATTAAGTATTTTGTATTATTAAATTAGATAATTATTTTTTTATAATTTATTTTATTAGTATTAATAATTAATATATATTATTATTTGAGTTGTATTTTTTTATCGTATTAAAAATTATCTTATTATAATTTATTTACTTAGTATTAATAATAATATATAAAATTATTTAATAAACAAAAGCATGTAAGTGGTGTCTCCTAGGTGGCAAAACTCCACCTCTTTGCATTTTTATTAATTAATTATTTTATTTTATAAGATTAAATAATTATTTTGTTATAATTTATTTAATTAGTATTAGTAATTAATATATAATGTATTTTTAAAAAAAGAGAGATGACATTTCTTGGCTGTGGAAATACTACCTCTCTACTTTATAAGATTAAAATTATTTTATTATAATTTAATTTTTATATAAGAATTAATATATAATATCATTGATAAATAAAATGAGAGAGGTGGCATCTCTTCTTTTTTATTAAACAAGAATTTTTATTGTAATATTAAATAATTATTTTAGTATAACTTTTTTATTATTAATAATTTATATATTTTTATAAGATTAAATATTTATTTTATTATAATTTTTATTAATACTAATAATTGATATATATTATTATTTTATTAGTATTATATTTTAAAATTAAGTAATTATTTTATCTTAATTTATTTAATTAGTATTACTAATTAGTATATAACATTATTTAATAAATAAAAGCAAAAATGTGGTGTTTCTTGGGTGGGGAAATGCCACCTCTCTATTTTTTATTAATTAAGTATATTATTTTATAAAATTAATTAATTATTTTATTATAATTTATTTTATTAGTATTAATAATTTATATATTGTGGTCCCTTATCAAAGCCCGTGCTTTCCTGGCATTCTCATTTTCAACTCGTTGTCTCAACTTCATTTCCTTAATTTTCATAGCCTTGTGCTTCATGATGCTTTCTCTTCTCTAGCTACACTTTGTGTGTGCGTATTTTGCATCTACTGAATATATTATCTAATTTAGTTAATAATGAATTTTTTCTTGCATAATTAATATGTTTCATGAATTTGCTTTATTTAATCATGTTAATTATTAGTTTGGTTGTTAGTTAGAATAATTATTTTATATGGAAAAAAAAATATTGAATTAATTCTTTTAGGTATTATAACTTACAAGTGTTGAATAGAGGGTTTAGTATCCTAAAAAGTTTAATTTTTAAGATGTTAATAACAACAATAATAATATATTTTGAAATTTTAAAAGAATACATGTGGCATTTTCAGCCACTTAAAATGCCACCTTTGTATTTATTAATTATTTTAATATTTAGTAATTAATATTTTTTTGTTATATTAATATTAATAATAAATAATTAGCAATAATAAAACATTAAAATAGTTTTACTAATATAAAGAATTAATAATAAAGTAATTGAATAAATATTTTACTAAAATTATTTAATTACAAATAGTTATTGAAATATAATATTTTTATATTTATTAAAATATAATACACCCTCCATTTAAAAATATATGGCATTTTTTGAGGAGTTGAATGTTAAAAAATGTAAAGCATTTTTAATTTTTTGAGGTGTAATTATTATTTTTTTTTAAAGTATCCTTATTGATAAATGAATTTATATTTATTGTAAGATATTTGATAGGAGTGAATATAAAAAGATAAGGTTAGTTTGAAAGTAGATAACCACTTTATTGGGAAGTGATATTCAATTAAAAATATCTTAATTTTTTTAAGAGAGGAGTATCATTTATTTTTTGTTAAAAAACGGAAAATAGTGCCATAGAGGTGGCGATTGGACGTGGGGAATCACGACCTCTGTGACTGATTTTTTTTTTTTTTTTATTCCAGCCAGCTTCGATTCCAACTGTACCTCAGTGTCTACGCGCCTGTCTTCTTCTTCCTCTCAGCTCCCTCCTCATGCATGCACAGTTCATGACTACACCTTCTTCCTCTCAACTCGCGCCTACCCGCATTTATTCATCAACTTCTTTAAGCTCGCTCATGAAGCTCCATCTCAGCTTGCGTCTCCACCTTCTTCTTCCTGCTCACGTCTCTAGCTCACAAAGCTCCATTAGCAGCTTATGGAGCTTGCATTGCATGCTACCAGCTCGTTAGCTACAAGGTTAACTCTTGTCCCCCCTTTACCCACATTTTTGCTCAACTTTTAGATTTGGATTTTTTACCTTATCATTATACCCACAACTCCATTTTAAAATTCTTCTTACTTGTGGTTCCTGTCATTTCAGCTTATGTTCAGCTCGTGGTTTCAACTTTATTTCCTCAACTCTAGTAACTTATGCTTCATTGTGTTTCCTATAACACTATTTTTAATGAATCCTTATTTAATAAAACTTTATAAAAACTTACCATGGTAGAAAAAATAATTTTTTATAATTTAATAAAACATTTTATAAAAAGACTACCATATATGGTAGAAAAGATTTTACCATGACAGAAAAAAGTTGATCATAATGAATAAATCCTACCATGATAATTTAAAAGTTTACTAAAACATAAAAAATCTACCTAATGGGATACCATTTTCAAAACAAAATTTGGAAAACTACATTATATAATAAATTATATACACATGAAATCAGAGTTCCCAGAGATATTTTTAAACTAAAACATTGCATGATCATTTCCAAAATACCCAAACAAGCGATTTGAGTGTTCACTCTAAAATATACAACAAAATCTATTTGTTGGCTTTAGCTTGATAGCCAATCATTTTCATATGATAAATTGTATCTATAAACTCATTTAGGGCCTAAACGATAGTTCCCAAAATAATAAACTTCACTACACAAATTGAAGCAAATATTTAGTGTGAACAACTTGACTACAACATGATTACCCACTTGATCATATCCAATTTTTATCATCAACTAAACGCAGATAAAATTTATAGTTGAGTTACAGCCACCTAACACAATTTATATAAAACTGAATATAATTAAATTTATCTTTAAAATACATATAAATCCTTGAACATAGCAAATTAAGATCATGAGTATTAGACACAACTCTCATGGCCAATGTATATAGAGTATATAAAAAATCTAGAGTCTACACGCTTAATTATATTCAAAATTTTCCTAAGTTGGCAAATATACATTATATCACAAAATAATGAGGCATAATAACATATATCAAGTGTAAGCCTCAAGTGCTTCTTCGAATAGACCTGCTCCTGTAAAAATATTAACCATGGAGAATGACACATAAAGGATCCTGTCGCACTCAAAAATGTGATACGGATGGTACATGAGAGTGGAGGTTCCGACTTCGGAAAGAAGACCGTTTTGAAGGGAGTCACCACCAAAATTTTGAAGGAAATCTTGGAAAACCGTTTAAAGAAGATGAGGATGGTCTGTGAAATCAAAAAATAGGTTCAGGAGTCGATCAAGTGCGGGGAAGGTGTTAGGCACCCCCAACACCCATTCGTGAGAAAGGTTACCTAAAATTTGTTATGCTAAATTAATATGATTTTAAAGTTATTTTAATTATCCCTTTTTTATTCATGTCTTTGATATAAAAATGATGATGATTAAGTGAGAAAATATTTATTTATTTACAAGGGAGGACTTGACTTAGAATCAACTCTGAGGCCTACGTACCCTGTGATGGGGATCAAAGTCCATGTAGTTCGTGATAAATACTAGTGTCAATGGTTTTCTTTAATTTTTATAAAAAAGAAAGTTAAATGAAAATAAGTTACCAATTGCAAACAAAACAATTTTTTAAAATTTGGGTTGATGTGTTTTAATTTGCAAAGATAATTTAGCTTCACTTTCTAACTCTCATTTTATATTTTGAAAATATTTTTGTTGTTATACTTTTTTCTTATTTTGAAGATTCACTTTGTCAACATTGAAGAGTATTTTTTTAAAAAAAAGAAGAAGAAAGTTTCTAATGTGCCTATAGAGACTTATTGTCACTCGTGGACATTCAAATGACCTTAATACCTTTTAAAAATCTATATTTTTCTTACAATATGAAATCTTAGATTATTTACAAAATATTTTATTTTAATATTTTTCATACATTGAAAATTTATTCAATATGCCAATGAGGACTTTTATCACTCATGACAAAAGTATGATAAAAAAAATCATAATCATTATACTAGTAGAGTCTTATTAACTCTCACGATAAAATGATTATCTTGAATGTTTGCGGAGATTTTTTTTAATCTCACGTGACAAAAGGATCTAACCATCTAAGTATGATTATAATTTAAATATGTTAATTTAATTAATTAACAATTAAAGAAGAACAAGCAATTGTTATATTATTATTTACAATATTCACTTATTTACTTATTATATAAGTTAATAATCATAACATTTGTGAGGACTTATTATCCTTCACAATGAGAAAACTAAGCTGAATATCTATGGAGATTCTTTAAATCTCTCATGATACCATTCAAACATTTTAATTAACTATAATTATATTTGGGAAATAATAAAAATAAAATTGTTCATTTAACCAAACATTTAAAATCTCCATATGAAAATAATATTATTTAAAATCAAAATTATCTTCAATAATTACTCAATTAATCTCAAATGGAAACTAAATGCAAGATAGTGTATGACTTTGAGAAACAAAGAAATAAAAAATCAGACTTAGGTTAATCAATATTCCTTCATGCTAAAAGACAAACTTAAATCTAACTTATCACTTAGCCCAACAATCTCAACAATTTTCCAAATATTAGAACCAAAAACATTATGGGAAAGTATCATAACTAAATCAATCTCATTTGTGTAAGCAAATAAACACATATTGGAGCATATTTAAGATGTTTAAATAAATAGCCCTAAATAAGATCTTGAAATAAAGTCAAACCTATGATAGCTTTGAGTCTCCATTATTCAAACAATCACATATAATTCTCACCATCATTAAGATTAACCTAGCTCATGATCTAAAGCAAAAAGTTCTATCAAACTAAACAAAAGAAGCCATTCAAATCTATTTTCAATCCTGAATGCTGCATTCACTTATAGGATCATTCATCATTGAGGAGACACTAGTGCAAAATAGAATTTTAATGACACATTTTTCACCACAATTTGTCAAAAACTTGTGGCAATATATGGGGAAGTGGCTTTTTCATAGTTAAATGCTTAAAGTATTCCATTTATAGCCACAGTCCTAAGATTAACTGTCGCCATAAATTATTATGAGAAATATTTTAAAAAATTAAATAATTTAATTTAATTAATTAGTTAAATTAAATTATTACTCAATTGTTTATCATGTAAATGTAATTAATTTGAAAAATAACTATAATAAATTAAATTATTAATTATAATCTTAATTATTTTTTATTAATAAAGTAATATTTAAGACAAATTAATTTACCTAAAATAAGAAATACTAAATGAACATAATTTATTAGAATTAGATCATTAATTACTAAATTTTATTTTAATTTATTAAAATTAAATTTTTTAATAAATAATTTACTTATTTATGTCTCAATTAAGACATTTTGAATTCAAATTGTCTGAATTTGGACAGCCTTACTAAAGCTAAATATCTGAATTTCAGAGATTTTAAAATTTCCAAAAATATCTAAATTTCAGACATATAAATATGTCTGAAATTCAGACAGACATTCGGTGACAGGCCCCCTCGCACCTATCACAAAAGATGTCTGAATTTCAGACATATTTATATGTCTGAAATTTAGGCATTGTGTGTTTTCTTCCAGCTCTTCAGCTGCTTTTACCCATAGCTTCTTTCCCTCAGCTTGTTTCCCTTAGCTCTACTCTTTTCCAGCACTGCTCGTAGGTCTCCAGGTGCCGCCACCCCAATTGCTGTCTCTTCCAAATCATTGCCTCTAGCTCGCCTCTAGCTGCATTTCCCACAGCTTGCCTCTCCGCCCTCTAGCCGTCGCCACTCCAGCTACTATCTCTTCCAAATCATTGTCTCTAGCTCACCTCCAGTTGCATTTCCACAGCTCACCTCTCCACCGCATCAAGGTTTTTTTTGGCAATTTTTTAGCTATTTTTTTACTTAATTATTTTTAGCTTCTAATTTTTTTGCTATTTTTTTTATCTCCTTTTCCTACTATTTTTTTTTCTTTTTAAGTTTATTTGTTGGAATAAATTTTGATTGTTAATAATTATTATTTATTACTTAATTAGTTTGTTTTTTTGATTACAGCTCGCCTCTTCTTACTTTTTAATTTTTTTCTTTTTAATTTTTTTCTTCAAAGAATTATACTATTGATTGTTGATTAGAGTTGATAATTATTAAAATTTCAATTAAAATTTACTTAAATTGATCAAATTGAGGGTTTGGTGCCCGAGAAATCTCAATTTATAAGTTGTTATGCTGCCAATTTTTTTTAAATTTCCATGATGTTAATTTCTTTATGAGTATAATTAATTTGAAGTTGAATCATTGATATTTGTTAAAATTTGTTGAAATTGGCATTTTAGTAATGTTAAATTGATAGAATTGAAGGATTTAGTGTCTCAAAGATCTCACTTTATAAATTGTTATGATGCTGTAGTTGGATAAGATCTTGCTTTTTTGGAATAGGTAATGATGAAATGTAGTTGGATAGATGCTTTGCGAACAAGTGATGAATATGAGAAGGGTATAGATCAATTTTTGGAATTTGTAAAGAACAATGTTCCTAATAATAAAGGATTATTCTATTGTCTTTGTGTTAAGTGCTTGAATGGGTTGTGACGAAGTTCTATAGATAGTGGGTATTGCATGGTGAACCTAGAAAATGTAGTATACCACAAGTTGAGAATGATGATATGGATTTTGGTGATCAAATAGAGGATATGTTATGTGACATTAGCATTGAAGCTGTTGAAAAGGTGCACAAATATGATAGCTTGTGCAAGGATTCAGAAACTCCTTTGTATTCAAGGTGTACAAAATATACATGACTAACAGCGGTGTTAAAGTTGTTCAACTTTAAAGCTAGATATGGGTGGAGCAATAAGAGTTTCACAGAGTTGCTTAAATTGTTGAAAGAGATGCTTCCAGAGGGTAACACACTTTCGAGTAGTTACTATGAAGCCAAAAAAATATTATGTCTAATGGGTTTGGGGTACCAAAAGATACATGCTTCCCTAATAATTGTATATTATACAAAAATGATTTTGAAGTGTTGGATGTGTGTCTAGTTTGTAAGGCCTCACGTTACAAAGTAAAAGAGATAGACGATAATAATGATTCCATTACTAAGAGGCCTCTAGCAAAGGTATTGTGATATCTTCCTATAATAGCGAGGTTTAAGCACTTTTTCGCTAATCCAAATGAGGCTAAGAACTTGTGATGGCATACTGATGAGAGAAAAATTGATGCCATGCTCCGGTATCTAGCTGATTCTCCATAATGGAAAGGAATTGATCAATTATGTCCTGAGTTTGGCAATGAGCCTAGAAATCTCAGGCTTGGACTGTGTATAGATGGCATGAATCCTTATGGCAATCTTAGCAGTCAACATAGCTCATGGCTTGTTTTGTTAGTGATTTATAATCTTCCTCCATGGTTATGCATGAAACACAAATATATCATGTTGTCTTTGTGATTTTAGGCCCTAAACAACCAGGAAATGATACAGATATTTACTTGGGACCATTGATTGAAGATTTGAAGATGATGTGGGAGGTAGGTGTGGATGTGTTTGATTCACATCGAAATGAGTCTTTCAAGTTATGAGCTATGATTTTTGGAACAATAAATGATTTTTCTGCATATGAAACCTGTCTAGATACAGTGTGAAGGGGCATAAAGCATTCCCTATCTGTGAAGAAAACACATCCCATCAACAACTAAAACATAGGAAGAAGACAGTCTATCTTGATCACTACAGATTCTTGAGACAAGACCATCCTTATTGTAGGTAGAAGAAATCATTCAATGGCTATCAAGAGTATGATAAAGCTCTAAAGCCATTAATTGCAAGCTTAGTATATGAATGGGTCAAAGACATCAATGTGGTATTCGATAAGAGCCAAAAAAAGGAAGCTCAAAAGAATTAATGGAAGAAGAGGTCAATTTTCTTTGATCTCCCCTATTGGAGTACCCTTAAGGTGAGACACAATATTGATGTGATGCATATGGAAAAAAATATATGTGACAATCTCATTGGAACACTATTAGATATAAAGGGGAAGATCAAGGATGGAGTCAAAGCATGACTTGACTTACTTGGCATAGGAATACAAACAAACTTGGGTCCAAGAGCAGAAGGAAAGAGGACTTACATGAGCCCAGCTCCTCATACTTTGTCTAAAAGAGAGAAAAGAAGTTTTTGCGAGTGTCTACATGGTATTAAAGTGTCACAAGGATATTCTTCAAATGTCAAGAACCTTGTATCAATGAAAGATTTAAAATTAGTTGGTTTGAAGTGTCACGATTGCCATGTACTAATGCAACAATCGTTACCAGTAGCCATTTGAGACATATTAGAGGAAAAGGTAAGAAAATCAATCATTAGACTATGTGTCTTCTTCAACATAATTTTCAATAAAGTCATTGATCCCAAGAAATTAGATGAGTTGCAAAATGATGTTGTCATTACCTTGTGTCAGTTAGAAATATATTTTGTTCCCTCTTTTTTTGACATCATGGTACATTTAATTGTACATTTGGTGAGGGAGGTGAAGTTTTGTAGCCCTATCTATCTACGTTGGATGTATCTATTTGAGTAGTACATGAAAATTCTTAAAGGCTATGTGAAGAATCCCCATCATCCGGAAGCCTCCATTGTTGAAAGATATGTTGCTGAGGAGGTTGTTGAGTTTTGCATTGAATACCTATCTAAAGTCAAATCTATTGGTGGTCTCGAATCTCGCCATGAGGGAATGAGAGTTGAAGGGCAAGGGACATGAGGCATGAAAGTAAAGCGCATGACTCATGAAAAAATGCAAGTATATCTTGAATAACACCAATGATGTGCAAGATTTTTTAAATGTGCACAAAAAGGAATTAAGAGATCAGTATCCTAGTTGATAAATGGTTGCTAAATGAGCATAACAGACATTTTTTAATCTGGTTTAAGGCAAAGGTAAAGGAGGATTGTAAGGAGTCTAATGTTTCAGAAGCAATAAGATGGTTAGCTAGTGGGCCTAGCTTTGATGTTACTACTTGGAGTGCATATGATATTAATGGATATTCATTCTATATAAAAATACAGGATGACAATAGCACCATGCAAAATTGTAGGATAATGGTAGTAGCTGAAGCAACTCATTTTTCTAGTGCAAAAGACAAAAATCCAACATTGGCATCCTTGTCATATTTTGGGGTCATTGAAGGGATATGGAAAGTTGACTACTTTAAATTTAATATGCTTATTTTCAAGTGTAGATGGGTTGATATAAGAATGGTGTTTAAGAAGACAAGTTGGGTTTTGCTTTAGTGGATCTTTATAAGGCAAAACATAAGGATGAGCCTTTTATAATGGCAACTCATGCAAAACAAGTTTTTTATGTCACTGATCCAACTGATAAGAGGTTATTTGTGGTTCTATTGGGAAAAAGTCTCCTTAGTCATGGTGAGAATGATGAAATAAGTTTGATATTGAAGAGATTCCTCCTTTTGTGCCAACCTCGCCCTATTGGATGTGGAAGATGAAGATGACATATATGATATTAGAACTGATCATGATAAAGGTTTATAGGAACTTAAATATTTTTATAACGGTAATAGAATATAATGGGATCTTTTTGATTTATTTGATTTTATTTTTTATACTTTCATTTTTATATTAATTTAAATTTATTATATTTCTTGCTACTAACCTTATTTATCTTATTTGTTTTAGGAAAATTATGGAGAATCCCGTCACTGACAAAAAAAATTCTAAAAGAGGTAAAAGAGGGGCCACATGACTTACTAAGTTGGCACAAATTCATGAAAAAATTCATCTTAATTTTGATGACAATGGCTAACTAATTGATAAGAAGAAAGGAAACATCTTTAAGAGTTTTGTGGGTTTCGTGGCACATCAAAAGTCAGCATCTTGGAGGAAGAGTGGGATGATGTTAATGAAAGTGACAGAAATGATGTTTGGGAATCTATACTGGTATTTCCTATTGCTATATGTTACATCTATTTTTTATTTTGAAATATATGTTGTTACTAAATTCATTAATAATATGTATTATTTTGTAGATTACTTATGACATCAAGGAAACTTCATTTTTAAACGACAAGTGGTTAAAGTATGCTGGGGACTGATGGAGGGACTTTAAGTCCAAGCTTACAAGAAAATATGTTTTTCCTAAGAATGACAATGAAAATGATGATAGTGACAATGATGCCAACACAGAAAAACCTTGGGAGAAATATCTGTTTATTGATTAGGACACGTGAATAAAATTTGTTCACAGTAGACACGATCCCAAGTTTTTGGTAAGTAAAGGAAGAATATGATAATTTATTTAGTTTTAGTGAAGATTTATTTTTAAAAAATGCTTTTAATTATTTGTTAATAGGAAAAAAAGTCAAAAAGGTTAAGAGCATCGAAAGAAAAATCTATACAACCAAATTATGTCTCGAGGAGGGTACGCATATATTTATGATATACTGAATCAAGAGAAGTAGGAAGCTAAAAGACAAGCGATAGGAGTTGATAATATTGAAGACATTTCTCTTCCATCTCCTGTCAATTGTGCTTAAGCATGGAAGAGAGGACGGATGAATAAAAAGGGAGAGTTTATTTCCCTAGAGGCTAGAGAAGTAGCTGAGAAAATTGGAAGTATTTTTATAGTCAATATCTTAATCATATAATTGAAATTTATTACTTACATTGATTTCTACTTGCTTGCATGTTCCAGGATGCTCTTATAGAAGCATCATCTGAGGGGACCTTTATGCCTATTGGTAGAAAGGACATATTGACCACAACTTTAGAGAATGAAGAGCACCTCGGCCATGTTAGGGG
Source organism: Prosopis cineraria (assembly GCF_029017545.1). NCBI lineage: Eukaryota > Viridiplantae > Streptophyta > Magnoliopsida > Fabales > Fabaceae > Prosopis > Prosopis cineraria. The sequence goes on from NW_026555336.1 coordinate 22,771,169, forward strand.
GGTTCCAAAAGGTATGGATATAAGACAATATTTTGAACCTCCACCTTCTAATATTGTACCAATCTAGTAAGTGCAAAAGATGATAGCAGAATGCAAGTCAAACATGATGATGAAAATGCAATCAATGATTAGTAATTTGCAAATGCAACCACAACAAACACTGAATTATGGTGGTGCTACAGATCAAGGAATGCCATGCATACTTTATGTGAAGGATCATGGCAAATGAGTAGTTGCATATGGAAAGGTGTATAACCGTGCAACTACAGTCCACTATCAGCAGATACAACATAACTAAGTAAAGGTGATGGTTGAAGAGGTTGTGGATGCTAATGCTCCTATACTATTTCCTACTGAGGAGGTGGAAACAATAGGACAAGCTCAACATAATTTCATTATTTGGTTGAAAAAGCTAGTCCAACAGGTTACTAAAAAGGTACAATTTTTTATTTTTTAATTAATAACATAGGTATTTCTAATTTTTATTATATATTAATTATAGGAACTCCTACAATCAAAAGAATCTTTGGGTTCCAATCCCTAATCGATACAAGATGATTTGAAATGATTGTCTTCAGTGGTGGTTGACATGAATGAATTTTCTGATGAAATAAACGTAATTGAAAAGATTGTTGGGAAGCCTATTACTTTTAGAGTTTCTAAAAAATATATTAGTGACCTCATTACTTTTGAGCGGTTAGACTTGTCAATAATTCAAGTTTTTATCATGTAAGTATTCATTTTTTTTCTAAATTAATATTTGATATTTTTATTTTATTTCTAACGTATGTCTAATTATCAAAGGTACCTTCATAAGATATACACCGAACTCGATGTCAATGAGAATTATGGGTTCTTATCTCTACTTTTAACCTCCATTGGCAAAGTGAATCAAAGAGTTTCTTATATTAGAAAGACAATGTGTAAGCAAAAGAAGAGATGTTGGTTTTTACCAATTATTGAAAGGTATCAAATTTTAAATTCGTCGCTCAATTTATAAAAAAATTTACTTAATAATGTGATATTAATATAAATTAATATATTGTAGTCATCACTAGATGCTTCCTATCATTTGCCTATATAAAAATACTATATATTGGTTTTGTTCACTGAAAAGGAAAGTAAGCGACGACATGAAGTCTTTGCTTGAATTGTAAGTTTTTAAATAATTCTATTGTGTTATTAATAATATATATTTAATATTTTTTAACTGTGTATATTTGATAAATAGATCTTTAGCGATATATTGGAAATTAGCAGGAATGGTTGACAAGAGAAAAAATGAAATCAAGTTTGTACCAATGCAAGTAAGTATTTAAAATTTATTCCTTAATTAGAATGAATATTATAATATTATTTTAAAGAATTTAATTATTTATATTTCTTTATAGTGTTCTCAACAACCAGGAAGTGTAGAATGTTATTATATGATGATTTTTATATATGAAATCATCACTCAAGGTATTATTCACTTATTTGATTAGGTAATAATTTGTAAATAATAATTTATAATTATGAAGTTTTCCATATACTTGAGTTATTATTCATGCATATATTGTTATTGAATTTGCAGCACTTCTAAAGTTTAGAGCTATATTTTAAGCAAGAGTTGAGACATATACGCAATTTGTGGTCTAGTTTTTTCTTAGAATTAACAGAATTAGAGTAGAAACTTTCTAGATATTTTGGATTGGAAATGTAAATTTAGTTCATATGTGTTCACCAGATGGTCTCTGAAGCTGCTGTTTCTTAATTAATACAGGTTTTGTAAGTAAAGGATGTATATAGATATAAGTATATGAGTAAAAAAATATAGTATTTACGGCCACAGTTATTACAATAATTGTGGTAAAAAGTCATTTATGGTGATAGTTGTGGATAAAACTGTGGCCATAAATGATCTCGAAAGTAATTTTTCGCCACAGGCGGGTTTGGAACTATGGCAAAAGTCATCTCACCATAGTTCCAAACCCACTTGTGGTGAAAAATGATATTTTTCTCCTATTTTTTGCCACAGGTGGGTTCAGACATGTGGCAAATGAGATCTTTCGCCATAGGTTTGAGACCACCTATGGCGGAAAATGATATTTTTCACCATTGTGTTTTTTGCCACAGGTTAGATGGGACCTGTGGCAAAAAATATTATCTTTCACCACAATTTCTTTTGACCTGTGGTGAAAAAAGTCTATTTAATACCCAGAATCTTCTATTATACAGCATCTTCTGTCGCTAAAAATGCATTTTAATTGTAGCAAAAAATAATTTTTGCACTAGTGAGAGAATTCAAAGATGTTATTTCAAACATGTCTTATCTTTATTACATAATGATTGTATGGTCAAACTCTATCACTAGAAATAATTTGTTTAACTTTGTCAATGTTGTAATCATGCTTTTCCATCTGACACCGCTATTTGCTTGCTTTACCCTTTGACCATAAAAACTTCTCTCATCCCATACATTACTCCCTTAATGTTTGGTATTCCTAATGAAAAAAAACACAATAGATGTGGAAAATATCAATTTGAGAAAGAATGCCCCTATTTCATATAAAAATAACCAAAAAAGGGAAAAGAAAAAGAATGAATGAATTGAAAAGAGAAAGAAAGAGAAAGAAAGAGAGAAAGAGAATGATTAGAGAGATAAGATAACATGTCCCATTAGCAAATTAAGTCAAGGATGTGAGGCATGTTTTCCTCTTTCCCCAATCTTGAAGGAGTTCCCCCTGGTCACCCATATTGAGCCAGTTGTAGTATTTCTTTCATTCACTTGTTTACAAATATCACCAGGGTAGGGTACTCAAACATATGTTTATACTGAATTTTCAAATTTCAAGAGAAGATTAAGACTTTCTTTCACCTGATTAAGACTTTTTTTAGCCCTCCAGATCTATCTATTCAAATAATTTCTTTCCATTTCCAAGCTCATGAAAGCAAAGCTCAAAAGCTAAGAATAAATATAAGAAAAAAGCATTCCTACTGATGAAAAATCAGAAAAGAAGATTATCCCTTGACTAGCATTCACTCATTGAATGGGATATGAAGAAAAAAATTGAAAAGGGAAGGAAGGAAAACAAAAGAATAGGAAAAAGAAATAGAAAATGAGTTTTTTTCCTTTCTCAATGATAATTCCATAGAAATGCCAAGCCTTACAAAATAAAAAAAAATTCCATTCTAATTTCACATGCATGTTTGGACCATCATACCCGTTCCATTCTTAACCTGCAATTTTATCCTATTCTGCTACATCACAATCCCTAAATATCCTCTCTTGTTAGGTGAATTTTAGTATAATTTTATGTTAGAGTAGTAGAAGAAGAAAGTTGAAGGAAGAATTACATAGGGGCATAGGACTTTTGAGCCCAATATCCTTTTATTTTATGAGCCCATTTACCCGGACCATATTACAAACCTCATAAGTCCTCATTTAGATTTGACTTGCTTGAATATAATTAGGACAGTTTTCTTAATGGAGATGGTTTTAAGATTTAGATTGCTGAAATTAGGGCAAGCTTATAGCTCAACATAAGATCTTTTACTTACAAAAATTGTGTCATTTTCAAAGGGACATACAAAACAAAGAGAGGACCCTCTTTTCAATTTCTACATTCATTTCCTTTCATCTCTATGCTATCCAAAGACACATCATACAAAATTTGAGCAATTTTCAATTTTACCATTCCATCATTTTCCACTTCAAACTTTGTCTTATGCACATGATGCCTATTCTTCATACATTTCTTACACTCGAATGGAGACATCTCTAAACATTCCCAACATTCCATTGATTGGCCACTTCATTTTCTTTTCAGATATGGCCTTTTGTTTACAATGACTATTTACATTGACATTGTTAAATTAAAATTAGTGCCAATTTCACTTATTCACTATACAAGCATTGATGATGAAAATAGACAAGGTGAAATATCCATTTCCAACAAGCCTTTCATAAGGGTAAACAAATTTTCTTGAAAATTCTGAATATGGGAGGAATAAACAGTTTTAGATTTCTGAAAGTGTGACCCCATAGCATCCAATTCTTGTGGTAAAAGTTATTAAATCATTGACTTGCAATTTCATTGGGGGAGACCGACGACTTTCCTACTGCAAATAGCCAAGAGAACCCTTATATTTCACTAATTTTATGTTTTTTTCCTCTTGCATCAAAATCCTACAAAAAAAAAAGAAATATATTTTACAATTTCACATACATTGAACATTTCATATATGTACATAAATTGGAAACAAAAAGAAAAACCAGTTTACATCTCTCTCATCAAAATGAGTCTCAATTTAGATTGGGGCAAACAAGGAGTTGAACTTTTGAAAAAAATAGTTAGTCTTGCATTGTATCCACCCATTGCATACTTCACATAAAAATTGCCATAATTTAGATTGGGGGAAATCAAAAGCAAATCATTCACTCTTCCATACCACTTCTGGCATTTATTGCATCAAAATAAACCTCAATTTAGATTAGGGGCAGAAAAGGAATTGAACTTTTGATATAAAAAATCATGCATTATGCATTATCTATCCATTACATGCTTAACGCGAAAGTTTGCCTCCATTTAGATTGGGGCAAATAAAAAAAATCATGCATTGCACATCACCCTATTGCATGCATTGCCATAGAAAGTACACCTTACTTGGATTGGGGTAAAACAATTAAAAAACAATAAAAACTTGAGGAAGTAACAGAAGAAGTAATAAGCATCGCATGTGAATTTATCATTAATTATCTAGAATTTTCCATGTGAGATGAAACCTATTCTCACATCCCTTTTAAAGCCTTGTAACGGAAGGCACCCTTAATGCCTAATACCGACTAGCATAATTCTTTTGAAACTCTATAAAGACAGGTACTCACTAAAAGCCCTACTAAGATAGGCACTTCCTAGCCACTTGAAGCCTTGTAAAGACAGGCACCTACCAAAAGCCCTACTTGGGTAGGCACTTCCCTTTTGCTCGAAGCCCTATAAAGATAGGCACCCACCAAAAGCCCTACTTAGGTAGGCACTTCCTTACCATTTAAAGCCCTGTAAAGATAGGCACCCACCAAAATCCCTACTTAAGTAGGCATTTCCTTATCGCTTGAAGCCCTGTAAAGACAGGCATCCACCAAAAGTCCTACTTAGGTAGGTACTTCCTTACCATTCGAAGCCCTGTAAAGACAGGAACCCACCAAAAGCCCTACTTAGGTAGGCATTTCCTTACCGCTCGAAGCCCTGTAAAGACAAGGACCCACCAAAAGCCTTACTTGGGTAGGCACTTCCTTATAGCTCGAAGCCCTATAAAGACAGGAACCCACCAAAAGTCCTACTTGGGCAGGCACTTTCTTACCGTTTAAAGCCCTATAAAGACAGGCACTCACTAAAAACCCTACTTGGGTAGACACTTCCTTACCGTTCAAAGCCCTGTAAAGACACACAATCGGGTAGGCACATCCTTACCATTCGAAACCCTGTGAAGACAGGTACCTACCAAAAGCCCTACTTGGGTAGGCACTTTCTTACCGTTTAAAGCCCTATAAAGACATGCACTCACTAAAAACCCTACTTAGGTAGACACTTCCTTACCATTCAAAGCCCTGTAAAGATAGGCACTCATTAAAAGCCCTACTTGGGTAGGCATTTTCTCACCATTTAAAGCCCTGTAAAGATAGGCACCCAGCAAAAGCCCTACTTGGGTAGGCACTTCCTAGCTACTTAAAGCCTTGTAAAGACAGGCATCCACTAAAAGCCCTACTTGGGTAGGCACTTCCTTATCGTTCGAAGCCCTGTAAAGACAGGCACCTACCAAAAGCCCTACTTGGGTAGGCACTTCCTTATCTTTTGAAGCCCTATAAAGACATGCACCCACCAAAAGCCCTACTTGGGTAGGCATTTCCTTACTGCTTGAAGCCTTGTAAAGACAAGCACCCACCGAAAGCCCTACTTAGGTAGGCACTTGCTTACCATTTAAAGCCCTGTAAAGATAGGCACCCACCAAAAGCCCTACTTGGGTAGGCACTTCCTATCTGCTTGCAGCCTTGTAAAGGCAGGCGCCCATCAATAAAAGAATCTAGGTTTTCGTAAAATTCTAACTGTCGCACCCAATAATGTGACACGGATAGTGCACAAGAGTGGAGGTTACGACCTTTGAAAGAAGACCGATTTAAAGGGAGTTACCACTAAGATTTTGAGGGAAATCTTGAAAAACTGTTTAAAGAAGATAAGGATGGTCTGCAAAATTAAAAAATAGGTTTGGGAGTCGATTAAGTGCAAGGAAGGTGTTAAGTACCCTACAACACCCATTCATGAGAACGGTTACCTAAAGTTTGTTGTGCTAAATTAATATGGTTTTAAAGTTATTTTAATTATCCCTTTCTTATTCATGTGTTTGATATAAAAATGATGATGATTAAGTGAGAAATATTTATTTATTTACAAGGGAGGACTTGACTCAAAATCAGACTCTGAGGCCTATATACCCTGCAATGGGGATCAAAGTCCATGTGTTTCGAGATAAAGACTAGTGTCAATGGTTTTATTTATTTATAATTTTCATAAAAAGAGAAATTTAAATGAAAATAAGTTACTAATTGCAAACAAAACAATTTTTTAAAATGTGAGTTGATGTTTTTTAATTTGCAAAGATAATTTAGCTTTACTTTCTTACTCTCATTTATATTTGAAAATATTTTTGTTATTATACTTTTTTCTTATTTTGAAGATTCACTTTGTCAACATGGAAGATTATTTTTTTAAAAAAGAAGAAGAAGAAGAAGAAAGTTTCTAATGTGCCTACAGAGACTTATTGTCACTTGTGGACATTCAAATGACCTTAATACCTTTTAAAAATCTATATTTTTCTTACAATATGAAATCTTAGATTATTTACAAAATATTTTATTTTAATATTTTTCATACATTGAAAATTTATTCAATGTGCCAATGAGGACTTTTATCACTCATGACAAAAATTATGATAAAAAACAAATCATAATCATTATACCAGCAAAGTCTTATTAACTCTTACAATAAAATGATAATCCTGAATGTTTGCAGAGATTTTTTTTTTTAATCTCATGTGACAAAAGGATTTAACTATCTAAGTATGATTATAATTTAAATACCTTAATTTAATTAATTAACAATTAAAGAAGAGCAAGCATTTTTTATATTATTATTTACAATATTCACTTATTACTTATTATATAAGTTAATAACCACGACATTTGTGAGGTCTTATTATCATTTACAATGAGGCAACTAAGCTGAATATCTATGGAGATTCTTTAAATCTCTGATAATACCAGTCAAATATTTTAATTGATTATAATTATATTTGGAAAATAATAAAAATAAATTGGTTCATTTACCACACATTTAAAATCTCCGTATGAAAATGATATCATTTAAAATCAAAATTATTTTCAACAATTACTCAATTTATCTCAAATGGAAATTAAACACAAGATAGTGTATGACTTTGAGAAACAAAGAAATAAAAATCAGACTTAGGTTGATCAATACTCCTTCATGTTAAAAGACAAACTTAAATCTAACTTATCACTTAGCCTAACAATCTCAACAATTTTCTAAATATTAGAACCAAAAATGTTATGGGAAAGTATCATAACTAAATCAATCTCATTTGTGTAAGGAAATAAACACATATTGGAGCATATTTAAGATGTTTAAATAAATAGCCCCAAACAAGATCTTGAAATAAAGTCAAACCTATGATAGCTTTGAGTCTCCATTATTCAAACAATCACATATAATTCTCACCATCATCAAGATTAACCTAACTCATGATCTAAAACAAAAAGTTCTATCAAACTAAACAAAAGAAGCCATTCAAATCTGTTAGACACGATTTCCTAAACACACATATTGCAACATTTCAATATTTAGTGGCAAACTACATATTGCAACAAGAACCTAAACACACAGCATCTAAGCTAGACACGATTTCCTCCAGTCCGCACATTCAGGCACACAATAACACAAGATCAGGCAATTCTAGGTGACACTTTTAATCAAAATTTTGGAAGCTCTTCAACAAGTTACTAGCTATTAGACTATGAAACAATCCCTTAATCATAATTAGAAACATAATTCAAGATTAAATTTTGTCTACTACATAGCAAGGCAATCGGATCATATGAACAAAACATATGATCCATCCATGTTCATACAATAGTAAGCTAGAAGCAATGCCACAATAAAACTTTGATGAACATTAAAATAACTATATCAAAATGGGTATCTTCTTCCCCTTTAAACTCTTGATTCGATCAGCTTGCCTCCTCCGCTTTAGCCCAAATTACTCTCAAATCTCAAAAGCAAATCATTTTCTTCAGACTCTCAGTCCTCTCTCAGAAACCATCCTTTTGATTCCCTAATCTTCTCAAGCTCTCGGTCTCTTCCCAGAAATTTTTGAGATCTATCTCCCTCAAACTCTTGGTCTCTTCTCTTTCTCTTTGAATCTAGTTCTCGTTCTCAAACCCTCTATCTCTCTTCCCCACTTAGTGAAAAATCTTCCTAGAGCCCCTTCATTCGTGCGTTCTCTTCTCCCTCCGAAAATCCTCTTGTCCTCTTTTATAGATGAAGAGTGCAACCATAAATCTTTGAAATTTTACCAGAATCGGCTTCATAGGCTTGCGTGGGAGATGGAAAATTGATTGCATGCTTCACTCCTCTCTAATTGCTGCATCCAGTGGTGTTTCTTCCTCTATGTTTCTGCTCTATTCCCTTTTTCTATTACTGGCCTCCCTTTGCATTTTTGTCTAGTGTCTTTTCTCTCCGTGTGTGTTCTCTGCCCCATGTCTGCTCTGCCTCAGGTATGTCTCCTTCTGTCTTTAGCCCAAAAGCAACTTAAGGGCTGGGTGAAATGTTGATCCTTCAACGTTTCATCCGCTTAATTATATACATATTTTTAATGCCTTTTTCTTCTTTTTTTTTTGTTAATGCTTAATGCCTTACTCTTTTTTAATGCTTTCTTTTTGTTTTTCATATCATGTTAATCATAATTTTGGAAATTAGATTAAGAGAGAAAAATTTGATTTTGAATAAAGCAAGAATATCTCTCTCTTTTTATTTTGTTAGATTATTTTTTGAAAATATAATCCTAAAAAGAATTAAATTTTATTTTTGTATTTTTATATTTTTTGGTTATTTTAATGAACTAAAAATCTTAACCAACAAAAGATTATCTAGGTTAAAATAAAATTAAACCCTATTAATTAAAGATTTTTTTATTTTGAAAATATAATCCTAAAAAGGATTAAATTTCACTTTTGTATTTTTATATTTATTTTTTTGTTAAATTTATTATTATTTTTATTAAACTTTAAAAAATGTCAGGATAAAATACAGTGTTCAAGTTCCAGCAACTAAAAAGTATTATGCTGTAATGAATGTTATGCAACTAATCATGCGATTGCTAAGTGGGTTATGCAATATAGTTTCCGAACAATTTAATTTGAACAAATTCCAAACAATTCCAAACATAGCCAAATAAAATATACAAGACTACCACCTTATCTCCTCCTTTCTCCGGGACTAAAGTCCATGTCTAACACCTAACTCATTGAGCCATAGATAAGCTAGTTTAGATGACAAAGTGCCACTCATGGATCAGATGAGGGCATACCATGTGGTATATTTTATTTCTAAATAAAAGTCTCCCAAATAACCTCCCACAACTAAACAAGTCATGCATATATGATTTCGAACAATTATAATTCCAAACAATATTTTATATTTTCAAACATAACAATTTCATACCAAACATAATTATATATATCAATTTTTCATCCCACTAGCAATTTATTTCCAAACAATGATTATACATTCCCCAAACATATGTTTTTTGAAACAACACTTAATTTAAATAAAATACACATAACCTTTACACAGCACACATCACAACATAGTAGTAAAGGTTACATTTGCTCTTAGCAATAAATTTCCCTGTACACATGGCTCTTCAACACAATGATCACCAATTTTTACAATCTACATACATAATAATGCCAAAACATAATTAATACTTGTAATCAAACACTAATCCTAGGGTTAAGTTAATTAATCTCATTAACCCAATGCCCTTCCATACACTTTAAATCTTAAAACTTAATCATCTCTATGTTAATTCACTTCTAATACATTCATTAATCTCCCATTAACATAATTATCCACTTGGGAGCCTTAATTTCGCATTTTGTAAATACCAAAAATTTGGGACTTGCCTCAAGCCACTAATCATCATTCCAATACCTTACAAATATTTTTCTAAGCCCAAATAAATTCCTAATCATTACAAAGAAACCCCAATTTTATCTAAACTTTATTTTTTAAAAAATTTCAATTCACTATCACAAATAAATTTCTCTATCCCAATTATATTCCTATAACTCAATATCCTTATTTCACTCATTAGAGCTATTAAATAATAACAACCTTCTCAAGTCATCCTTAATTTCACAAATTCCAACATTTACAATACCTAAAAAATTCACTAATATTCACTTTCCATCATAAACCTCAAAATCAATCCATTTAATTATCAATAGAGCCCCCATTAACCTAAAATAAATCATTAAATTTGAAATATATTACTACCAAAATTATAAATATCAAATTTCCAACTAAACCCTAACTGTAATTCCTCAAATCAAGTAGTCGAGCAAAATCTAAATCATACAAACTCTCATACTTACATCATTAGCTCCATTAAGACCTAAATAGTTAGCAAAAACACTCAAACGTAACGTTTGAAATCTATCAAAACCTAACATTCTCTCTGCTAATAATTCGGAAAATGAATGAATGAAGACAATAAAAAAATGTTTAGGGTACTTATGTAGTCTTAATATGCTGAAAATTGCTTAGAGTACCATATTATGAAGCTTCCGTCGTCAAATCTCTCCCTTACTCACATTCTATTTCTGGCAACGCGCAAGAGACAAGAGGAAGAAGACGAAGGGACTAGGGCGGGGATGATTTGCTGGAGAGAAATGAACTATTAATTAGAGGAGTGGGCTTGGGGCCACGTATCCATACCCATTTTTTTAAAGTCTTTCTTCTTTTTTTTGCCATAATCTTTAAAAGAAGTATGCGTGTGTGTATATAATTTTTGTATGACTCACTATTAGAGATAATTAACCTATTTCTATTCAATCACCACTTAAATATATAGCTCTTTTAATTCGATAATTAAATGATAAATTTTAATTACTATGAAATAACTCCATTAAATTCATATCAACGCTGATAATATTTATTACATTTAATTTTGTACTTCTTCATAAAATAATAATTTGATATTTTGAGACTATAATTAAGATGAATGTATCTCAATCAATATTTTTCCCAATTTCATTTTCTATTTAACTGAATCCAAATCTGATATACCTTAGTACCATAGATATAAATTAGGTTACCCCAAATGTTAATTTATTTAATAAATTATATTCTAATATTACTTAAATACTATGAGTAAAAATTAGGATGTTACATTTTCTCTTCTAGTGGTGACTTTGTAATTTCTTTTTTTTCTTATTTTGTATATATTATTTTTTAATTTATATTTTAGAAATATATATATATATATATATTTCTTGTATAATTATTAATATGTTATATGCATCGATTTAATTTGACTTATTTATTTAATTATTGTTGAATATTACTTTGGTTGTTTGGGAATTCAATTTAGCTAGAATAATTATTATTCATTCAATAAAAAATGTTGAATTAATCCTTTTTATGTATTACAAGGGTTTGATACCCTGAAAACTTTCATTTTTAAGTTGTTATACTGCTAATTTTTTTAAATATTTAATTAATTTTTTCAAATTTATTTTTAATTTGGTTGTTCGAATTTCATGTTGCATGTTTCTAATTGGTTAGACCATATCCTAATTTTTTTAATTACCATAACTCATTTAATTGACTAATAATAACTCAAAAAACAATAGACATACTAGTTGACTAATAATATTATTAGTAAACTAAGACAATGCTAACAAGTCATGTACTTAACACTTTCCTATAATAGGTAGAGTGTATAGATCGAAAGTGGATATTCATTAATCAATTGTCAAATGAATATAGGGATGGCGTAAAAGAGTTTATTCATTTTGCAGTTGAGCATTTAAAATATCCAAACAAAATTTTGTGTCCTTGCTTAGCTTGTTGCTATGGAAGACAAATTTCTCTAACTGAGTTGCTGGATCATTTAAATATGTCATGGTATAGATCAAAGTTATACATAAAGGCATGGGGAGAGAAATGATGTATCCAATGACATGGTGTATACCGTGAGGTCTTTGAGAGATAAAATAGATGTGATGATATTGACAACAATGTATGTGAGACTGAATGTCTTGCTGACATGCTGAATGTAATAGAGGATGATCTTCACAATTGAATTTCCTTCAAATGTTTGAACGGTTGATAAGTGATTTAGAGAAACCATTGTATCTTGATAGTACTATATATACTAGACTATTTGCAGTTATGATACTGTACAATTTGAAAGTTGCCTATGGATAGACTTATAAGAGTTTCACTATAGCGTTTGATGCTTTCAAGGATATGTTCCCTATTAGTAATGAACTTGCCACCAAGATATATATGGCCAAGCAAATGCTTTGTTCAATTAGGTTAGGCTATAAGAAAATATGTGCCATGTCTTAACAATTGCATTTTATTTCATAATGAGTATGTTTCATTAGAGAAGTGCACTAAATGCAAAGCATCATGATATGGAATAAATCAAGTCTTGTGAAGTACTATGGTATTTTTCATTATACTGAAATTTAGGAGCATGTATTAAAATTCAAAAATTGCCAACCTATTGACATGGAATGAGAATAAAGGCATTAAAGATGAAAAGCTTAGACACCCTGTAGATTCTCCTCAATGGAAAAGAATTGATTTTGTGTACCCTAACTTTAGGGGTGAAAAAAGGAATCTTTGACTTACATTGTCAACTAATAGAATTAACCCACATAGTGTTCAAAGTAATACCTACAACACATGGCCAGTAATATTAATAATGTATAACCCATCTCCATGATTATGCATAAAATGCAAGTTTATGATGTTGTCTATGTTTAATTTTTGGGCTTAAACAATCGGGAAATTATATAGATGTATATTTAGCTCCTTTAATAGAGATTTGAGGTTAATGTGGGACACTGGCATGGAGGTTTATGATGGGTATAAGAAAGAAAGTTTCAATTTGAAAGCCATGTTATTTGGCACAATTAATGATTTCCTTGTTTATGCAATCTATGAGGATATAGCATTAAAGGACATGATGCATGTCCTATATATGAAAGGACACTTATTCAGTACAGTTGGATCATTGTAAAACAAATGTTTACATGGCACACTGTAGATTGTAAAACAAATGTTTACAATCTTATTAGATTCAAATGACACTTTAACCACAACTTTCCCTAATAGAGCAACTAAAATCAAGTTTGCTCTAACTTCGGGCATATATAGAACATCATTCAATGCCAAACTCTTTCTAGATGTGAACTTTAAGACCACTTTCCCTCTCCCTTGAATGTTGTAGTTCAAGAATTAGCAAGGTAAACATAATATTCTCTTTCCTCTACAGGATCATAGGAGGTAAACATTTCCCTATTTGTATAGATGTGCCTAGTAGCCCTAGAGTCTACCACCCATTTTTTTCACATTAGAAATTAAGAGAGCTTGAGACGCCACTATAACAATCATGTCACCATCACAATTATCATCTCCTTAAACCAAATTCACATTTGGCTTAGGAGGATTATCATGATTCACTCTCTTTCTACACTGTGTTGCATAATGAATTAGTTTCCCATAAACAAAACAACCTCCTTTTTCCTTAATGAAAAAAGGGTTAGATGAACTAGGTTTGTAATTAAATTTTTTATTCTTTATCTTATCTTTATTTTTATAGTCATACATCTTATTGTGAGGCTTTGTCTCCACCAGGTTAGCTTTGGTTGTCATTTCTTTACCTCTAATTTTTTAGTGGTTTCTTTTATAATGATGTGAGTAATTAGATCAATCAAAGACAACTAATTTTGCTTGTGCTTTATTTTGGCTTGCAGTCGCTCCATGACTTTGGTAGCTTCTCAATGAGGATCCCAACAATAAACTTGTTTGGTAGGCTAATTTCTCAACACAAAGCTCCTCCAGCAATTTGTGAATTCATTTATCTGCTCCTTCATATTTTATCCTTAATCATCCTCCATCTATAAAAATTGGCAACCACAAACTTCTGTTTTCCAGCATCCCTTAATAATATATTCTATTATCAGTGACTCCTACATTTTACTGGCTTCTTTGTAGATACAGTAGATAGTGAACAAATCATTAATTAAAGTGTCAATAATAGTATCCTGGTATAGCTTGTTTGCATATGTCTAAGCATTTCTATGAGCTTGGTCAGCATAGCAAGGGGTTCGGCTTGAGTAGAGTAGCAGCAACACCATGTAAATAAAGAATGGTAAAAATTCGTTCATGCCAGCATTTGAAATTTTTGCCATCGAACATCTCTATCTTAGAGATATCTGGGAATGGTTTCAAAAGAGGAACACCAACAAGGATAAAGGCATCTCCTCCACTATAACCAACACCACCATTGGAAATGACGTTCTTGGTATGAATATATATTATAACTCTTACAATTATTGGAAATTATGTTAGATAATTTGATTTAAGTCATTCCTAAGAACACTATCCTTAAGAATTATTCCACTACACAGGTTGAATGCGACAACCCCCTTGGATTAAACAAACCCTTCTTGCATAAAACAGGGTTCTTAAACAACATAAATACACACACAAGAAAGAAGAACTTAGGAGATGGAAGAGGGATACTTGAAAGCTAAAGAAAAATGTACTCTGAACACTCCACAAGCATGCCTTATATAGGCAATAGATGTACATGAATGTTGAGCACCATTAAACACCACCATTAAAACCTTTTAGAGTTTCTAAGCACTTAAACATGAATCTAGATCAAGAAACTCATCATAGACATTGTAGATTTCAAAAACGTTAGCTTTGAGTAAGTCATCATTAGTTACTTATAAAATTCTAAAGGTTAATATATTGAATAATTAATCATCATTATGCATTGTAAAATTCTAAATGTTTGAACATTAATGGTCCTTTACAATGTTTTTTAAGTTTGAAAATATTTTGAGAAAAGAACCCAACAACACATCTCACTCACATACAATGTATAAGCACATTCACTCCTCTTCTTGATTCACCTCACTTAAATAAATTCTCATCTTACTAAGGCTTCCTCAATCTTGGGAAAAGTGAGGTTTCTTTTAACATACATATATATAATAGGGAGAATGACAATTAAGGACCTGCTAAGAACATTAATCTCAATTACGGACTGTGAAATTTTAAAATACAGTTAAGGACCATGGTCCTTAATTGTGATAAAGAAAAATGTAATTTGTGAAGTGGGATTCACTAACGCGACTTGGAAATTCACTAACCCAACTTGAGAAAATTACTAACGTTTATTGTGAAAACATGAAACCCCACTTGGAATGGAATGTATAACAAAAAGCGCCACTTGAGAATTCACTAACTAAACTTGAAAAAATTTATATGTATATTGTGAAAAAATTAAAACCCCACTTGAGAATCATTAATAAAAAGTGACTTGTCAAATTTGTGTTTTTTATTAAATAATCGATTCCCAAGTGGAGTTTCATGTTTTCACTATACGTTAGAAATTTTTTCAAGTCGAGTTAGTGAATTATCAAGTGGCACTTTTTATTAAACAATTGATTTTCAAGTGGGGTTTTATGTTTTCACAATATACATTACAAATTTTCTCAAGTTGGATTAGTGAATTTCCAAGTGACAATAGTGAATTCTATCTCACAAACTACATTTTTTTATCACAATTAAGGACCATGGTCCTTAACTGGGATTTTAAAATTCACAGTTCGTAATTGGAATTAATGTTCTTAGCAAGTCCTTCATTGTCATTCTCCCTATATAATATTACAATAAGATATTAACAGACTCCCCAGTGATCATATATGAAAAAGGAAAGAAACAAAAATAAAATAGTGAAACCTAAGTGAACCCTTAATTACATGATAAAAAACTTAAAGAGCAATAGTGTGACATACCTTGAGAGGGCTTAACTATGAAAATACTGATGGTAAAGTCATCAAAAAGTGAAGACAAGATTGAAAAGGGAAAGAATGATATCAAAATGCAGAAGATTGCTCGTAGTCTGTATGGAAGAAACCAAAGACCAAAGGTGGACTTTCTCAAATACATGGAGAGCGAAAAGAAAGCACATTATACCTTGTTTCTTCCACCTAATGGTGGCAGGAATAGAATCCCACCATTAGTGAAGATGAAGCATTGCTGATCTAGGGTTTTACTTGACTCTTGGTTGTACTTCCAATTGAAGAAGATGACTAATGGGTCTCCTTCAAATGTAAGATTTTCCTACAATTAAAAATAAATGAATATGAATAGAGAGAAGTTGAAGTATTGAATATTCATAAATGTTAATCTCTAAGTCTCTATCTTCATTCTCATAAATGAGTACTGTTTATAGTTGTTGAGCTTGAAGTGTCCCATAGACTCACTAATCTTCCCATTGTGACTTGTGTTCTTTATCCAATAGTAATCAATGCCAACAGTATTGAGTTATCCAGAAAAGATGAAGGAAAGATGTTTTTTCCAGAACGTGTTTTAGACTAAAACAGTTGAAAAGCAAAATATGCATTTAATGTTTTGACATTATTAATGTTGAGTCAATTTTGGAAATAATGAAGATTTTTAAAATTCACAAATAGGAAATATTTGACTATGTTTCGAAACAAAGGAACACTTTTAAAATACATAACTTTTCATGATTTTGGAAAATAAGATTAAATAAATAAGCCCAGGACGCGAGTTTGAAGAGCAAGTAATGACTTTTTGAATTGAGAGGAATATGATTCAAGAAATATAAGCAATGGGTTTGGGATTAATCAAGAAGAATTTTCCAAGGGAAATGTGAAAGACATTCGCTAGGTCATATTAGGTAAAAAGGGAATAATTCAGTACTTTCGAAATTAAGCTGAAAAGGAATTTCGAATTTTATGACAGTTTCGAAATTGTTTCAGAAAACATGAGGAATTTCGAAATTTATGAGAAGTTTCAAAATTCTCAAGACTGTTAGAAATGAACAAGAGAAGGAATATCGAAATTGGGAATGATTATCGAAAATTGAAAAGGTGAAAGTGTAAGAGAATTTCGAAATACATGATTACTTTAGGAAGTCTGGTTCACTTTTGGAATTTGGGGATAATTTCGAAATTCTTGGGCAGTTTCGAAATTCAGTTTAGCTTTTGAAATTCTCTATCAGTAGCTATATCAACACGATTTTGAAGGACACATAGGTAGATTCAAAACCAAAAGAATGATCACTTAAGTATAGGTTTTGAAATCGTAAACTTAATTACCAAAAAGAATGATCACGTTAAGTCCTGCCTTTGAAATAATAAACTTAATTTCTAAATGGGTAAGAGACTAGGATCAAAATTAAACCAAATTTTCAAAGAGAGTTTTGCAAATCAGAGAACGTAAAGGATGAAGGATATAATTTCAAAAGTTGGGAGCGGTTTCAAAATTCTCAAGAAAATTTGAAAAAAGAGAAATTCATTAAGTTAAGCCTTCAAACTTAATACCTTTATTTTTATTAGAGTAACATAAACTTTTTAAACATAAAATGTCCTCTAAATTTGTCATAATCAAAACTAGGAAACATATATCTACATTTCTTTTTTGCAAAGATTTTGTAAGGGATTGAGAGAGTGAGATTAGTGAGTCTTGTTTTTGTACTAAAGTTGCAAGCACCAATTTAATCTTGTTCATTTAGTTTGAAGCTTTTAAGTACGATTTTATAAGGTCTGGACATAAGCCAAGTGGTTGGACTGAACCAGTATAAATCTTTGTGCCTTGCTTTTTATCTCTTCAAGCTTCATTTGCATCAAACAATATTTTCATCTTCACTGATTTATAGAAAACTTGATACGGGAGCCCATTGACTTGGCTATCACAAATCTAATCAAAATAGTAATTAGAATTAACCCTAATGTAATAAAAGGTCAATCTAGGTCATCTCATTAGGATTGGCTAATGTTTAAAAATGAGGTTAACTAGTGGAATAAGTGGCTCAAAATGTTGAAGTTGAATTATCTAGCTGCCTACTAAACAAGTAATTAAACTCTAGCCTAAAATGAGTGATTTTAAATTCCCTTTTGAGAAATTGAAACCCTAGAGATTAAATGATATTGGAATCATTATCTTCTTAATGATTAAGCCAATTTACACTTCCAAATTTGCATGGACCGAATTAACAAAGCTTAGAGAAAATTATCCCAAGCCAGTTAACCTAATTAGCTCAACTCTCTAAGTTTTAGATTAAAGTCCTTAGTTCATTTCACTAATTACTGCAAGAATTTTTCAAGTGTGTCAATTAAATCCCTCCCTTTATATGCCATGGCCAAGAACAATTCATGAGCAACCACAAGATTATGTCAAACTACTCAACATGACAAGTATCAACATTACAAGATTATGTAATATCAATACAAGTAATTCATTAGATGGAAAAAACAAAATTATGTATTATTGACATAGTGGCTGAACATAGACTAAGACAAACAAGGGAGAAAATAATGTCACAAACCCTCTTTTCTTTACAAAAGGATTAAATTCACATTAGAATTACAAGGCAAAATGATAATTAAATCCTAGATTAAGGTATCTAATCATCAAGTGAAAAGAGAAGAGCTAGGAATTTAGGGAAGTTTAGTCATATGAAGCTCATAATTCATCCACCATCTTCTTCTCTATAGGATTCCTCCAAGAACCTAGCCTCTCATCTCCATCTTCATAAGCTCCTTGAAGAACTTGCCATGGCTGAACATAATGCTCACCTGGATGAAGATTAGAAGCTTGAATCCTTGTGAAAGTGGTAGGGAAAGGATAAGATAATGGAAATAAGAAGAATGGTGTTGGTTACATGTGAGTTTAATTGTGTGAGAATTGAGGGAGAAATGAGGGTGGCTGTGAGGTGAGAAAGGAAGAATAAAGAAGAATATGAGAGAAAATGCAAGGAAGTGATGGGAAAATGTATGAATGAGGGAAAATCAAATGAAATCAAATTTGGAGCCTTAACGTTCAAGCCCCTCCTAGTTGAAAAATAATAAAAATTAAATGAAAAATGTGGCCTTCCACTTGCACAATGCCTTGGCTGAAATGTGATTCAATTTTGGAGGGAAGGGTGATAATTCTGATGCTAGTTCATTTAATCACATGTTGCACACCCTTTGGAAGCTTAGGCTACACTGTTTTTCCTTGTTTATGTTACAATTATGCACAGCAAATAGGAGAATTGTATTGTATTGATAGCATAAACGTCTCAATCTCAATTATTACAAAGATGCAATCATGAATAGAAAGGACATAATAGAATTGTCAGAAGGTACAGAAAGGAGAAATAGAATATCAAAGGGAAAAGCTCATTCACATTGATCACACCCTCTCTTACTGCCATTCGTAATTTAAATACCCTCTATCTCACGAAGCTTCCGAAGCTTCCACATGGGCCTCCTCTGGTGAGTGCTTTGATGAGTGACCTTCTCCAATTCAGCATGTTGGTCTAGCCTTGGTCTCAGCCTAAGTGTATCAAATTGTGGAGGCCCATACCTATGATGCGCATCCATATTAGATGTGGATGTCACAGACGTGACAATACCCACCCCATGAGAATGGACTTTGCCCTCAAGGTCAAAATGGGGGTACAGTATCTTTATATCTTTAACTAATTCCCACATGGAAGAATCAGAGCAATCCCACTAAACTAAAACTTCTATGACCTGCTTATCAGCACGTTGACTTTGCCAAACTTCCAAGATATCATTAGGCTGCACGAGAGGACTCTCTAGTACAGAAGATAGAGGGAGTGGAAGAGTCGATTGAAGACCATCACCAAAACACCTCTTTAAGAGTGAGACATGGAAGATTGAATGAATGTGAGCCTTTAGAGGAAGGCCAAGATGATAAGCAACATAACCAATTTTCTCTAGAATAGGAAATGGATCAAAGTAACACAAGACAAGTTTTTGAAACTTGCAAAGTTGCACAGAATATTGGCAGTATGGTTTGAGCTTCACATAGACTAAATCATTGATGGAAAACTAAGCTTCTGAATGGTGCCGATTTGCAAAATGCTTTATTCGTTCTTTCACCTTTGCACTTTTGACAGAGCAATGAGCAAGTCAGCAAGAACTCATCTCACATAGATAAGTGGGTATGGGCATCAAAAGGAGTATCTTCCAATTATGCATGATGAAGCACTAGGGGTGGATCGTGGCTGTAAACAATCATAAAAGATGACATGCTCAGTAAGTTATAGTAGCCATGTTATACCAGTATTCTACCCATGGTATGTACTCTAACCAATACCACAGGTGATCAAACACATAGCATCTAAGATACATCTCGAGAGTGCTATTCACAGCTTCTGTATGTCCATCACTTTGTGGGTGATATGAGGAGTTGAGCTTTGGTAAAGAAAGCTTCTTGCTCCAATGTCTAAACACATTGATCTATGAGGTGTTTCAAGTTGGCATGATTTGTATGTATTATAATCTAATCGCTAAATAGATAATGTCAAAATTTTAAGACTACTTCCACTATTGCATATAGCTCTCAATTGTAAACTGACTGAGCTTGCCATCAATTAGAGAGCTCTTTTGAAAAAATAGGCAATAGGATGCCCATCTTGACATAATACAGTGCCTATCCCTGTTCCTAACTCATCTGTTTCTAATATGAAAGGTTTTGAGAAGTTGGGTAATGCCAAAATAGGTGCATTCGTCAAGGAATCTTTTAAGGCATCAAATGCATGATAAGCTTTAGGGTTCTACACAAATCAATCTTTCTATAATAGCTGGGTCAAGGGACTCGCGATGTGCTCATACTGTCATATAATCATCAATAGTAGCTTGTTAAGCTAAGGAAAACCCTTAATTGGGACATTGTAGTTAGCACCAGTCAATCTCTCACAACTTGTACCTTTCCTTGGTCCACTTCAACCCCCTCTTAGGAAAGAAAGTATCCTAGATATTCAACCTTCTTATGTCCAAAAGAATGTTTTATTAGTTTTGCATGCAAACACTATTATTGAAGGATCTGCAAGACTAACTCTAAATGTTGCAAGTGTTGCTCCTAAGAGGAACTATATACAAGAATATCATCAAAGAAAATCGACACAAATTTGCACAAATATGGTTGAAAAATAGAATTCATAGGCTCTTGAAAGGTAGCGGGGGCATTCGTTAGGTTAAACAATATCACCATCCATTCATACAACCCCCGATATGTGCGGAATGTAGTCTTAGCTCGATCATCTGGTTCCATTAATATTTGATGGTAGCTTGCCTTAAGGTTTAGTTTGGAAGAAAAAATAGAGCCATGCAGCTCATCCAAAAGCTCATCTACAGTCGACATAGGGAAGGCATCTTCAATGGTCATAGCATTAAGGGCTCTATAATCAACACAAAAGCACCAAGATCCGTCCTTCTTCTTCACAAGATAACAGGCATAAAAAAGGGCTACTACTGGGATGTATGTATCCCTCCTTCAATAGTTCATGTACCAGCTTCTCTATCTCTACTTTTTGGCTGAAGGGGTATCGGTATGGTTTAACCTTGACTGGTCTTTCTCCTTTCTATAGATTAATCTTGTGAATGTGGTCTCGAGGAGGTAGTAGTCCCATGGGTTTCATGAACACCTCACAGTGTTGTCGTAAAATAGCAACGAGGTCTTCAGGTAACTCTGTTGGTAGCTGTAATGGTGCCTCTTCAACCATCATGCCCTATTTCACTTATCCCTCGAGTACAAACAACTCGATAATGGCATCAATGTTATAAATCTGAATTAACTGGTGTAAATAAGCATAGGTAATAGGAGCTAATTTGAAACCATTGAGGGTAATGAAGTTGCCATTCTGCAAGAACCGAATCATCGAAGCATTGTAGTCCGCAACATGTGGACTTAGTGTCTCCAACCAAGAGGCTCCAATCATGACATCAGCTCTAGCGAATGGTAAAATAAATGCCAGGAATGTAATAATGTGACCACTAATCTACACAAGTAACTTTGCCATGGTCAAATCATACTTCATCAACTGACCCATTCCCCCCAGTACCCAAAAAGGCCACACTGACTCTTGAGAGTTTGGCAAATCAGAGAACGTTTTTGCAATCAACATTATTAATTGTTTCTTCATATAACGATAAGATGGAGAAAATTTCTCATCACAGAAATAGCAAAGACCTTTCTCTCTTCGAATTTGCATTTCAGCAAGTGTGGTTCTTCGAATCGAAGGTCTATCAGGCATTGAAAGTAATATTGGTGTTGTCGATTTACTATTAGTTTTGATTAACAATCCCTTTAATGATGATGCAGGCATATTTGCTAATGGTTTCCCACCTCCCGTTGGTGATGGTGAGAAGGTAGTTCGAAGACGTGATAGAGTGGTCCCCAATACATCACGTCTAGAATATAATTGTCCTAGCGCCACCACCTTTAGTAACATGGTTGGCGCTTGAGCAATGACGTCACGATGTAAATTTGATTTCAACCTACTTATAGAGCAATCAATCAACGCACCTTCTGTCATGTTTTCGGAATGGTTAGCCAATGCCGTAAACTTCTGCAAATAGTCTTTAAATGAGTCATTCTGTATGAGCTTGAATAATTACACTTGCGCATACTCATAACAAGTCAGGCTAAAATGCTCTTCTACTGCTCTAGTGAATGAATTCTAGTCTACAAACTGATTCAATTTCAATATCATCTGAAACCATGAGACTGCTGGTCCTTCCATGTAGATTCTGACAATGACTAAATCATCTCGTAAAACCTAAAATACTATTCAACTCTAAATAGCCAATCTAATAGCTCTGTTCCATCAAACCTAGGAAAATTTACCTTTACCTACTTGGTAAGGATAACTTGATACACCTATTCAAATGAGTTTTGACTTGTGGGTGAACCTGAATTGTGCCCAGAATTTGAGGATTCTGATCGGCAATTAAGGCTCTTAACAGACTTCAATAGCAACCTTTTGATTTTGGAAAATTAGTTGGTTGCCACATCTATCCATTCATGCGATATTAAAAATTTATCATGCAACACTTGCCCTGAGTGTTATCCAAAAATCACACAATTCAAATAAACTAAGTGTGGTTAAGGAGTTGATCCTAAAACCAACTTAGGAAACAAATCTTTTAAATCACTAAACATATACACCATCATAAAATAAACATTTAAAACCTTTAGAAAAATTTATAAATTCTACCTATAGTGCATTGAAGAAAGCTAGGCAAAAGTGGGGTAAAAAGATGCTGTCATGACAGCATTAAATTGCTGTCATGACAGCCCTCTCGAGCCAACTTCCAGGAGGCATTTTTCTGTTGTCTGATCTCTGATCGAAGTAATTTTAAAACTCACACGTCATTCTTAATGATTACTAGTAGTATACCAAATTTTAAAATCGGATTAAAAATTGAACACATTACAAGTTTGTCATTTTTGTTGTCATGACAGCACATTTAAACCAACTTCTGGAGTGCACCATTTCATCATCCAAACTCTAAGAAGAGAAATTCTAGAGCTCACATGTCACATTCAAAGGGTACTACAAGTGTACCAAATTTTAAAAAGATCTAACGGTTGGATCAAAATTTGTGCATATTGTAAATTCAGCAACTTTGCTGTCATGATAGCATTTCTTCGGACCAATTTCTGAAGTGCACCATTTCTCCTTACGAGATTCGATCAAGGTGATTCTAAAGCCCACATGAAGATTATAATAATTTTTACTTGTGACCCAAATCTCAGGAAAATCTAATGGTCAGATTGAAATTTGGACACCCGGATGTAAAAGTGCAGCTTTTTGGTAAAAACCATTTTCAAAATTGTCCAAATCTCATCCTAATGGTCACAAACCTGTGGGAATAATTTGGACACGTCAAATAGGACTAAAAACACCTGATAGAACATTTAAATGATAGAAAAATCCCTTATACCAAAATTTAACCACCTGGGTGCTATTCCTCAAAATGGACTCTAAGTCCTCAAAATTCATAAATCACACAAGAGTGGCTAAAAACTAATTCAAACACCATATGCAACCACTTTGCATTTGCTTGTAGAATCATATATATACCAAAATAAATATTTGCTTATAGTGAAAACTTGGTCT
The DNA here is from genome assembly GCF_029017545.1 of Prosopis cineraria. NCBI lineage: Eukaryota > Viridiplantae > Streptophyta > Magnoliopsida > Fabales > Fabaceae > Prosopis > Prosopis cineraria. The sequence goes on from NW_026555336.1 coordinate 22,795,481, forward strand.
ACCAAATAAATCCATCAAAACCACATACCATAACCAAGTTTCCTAGCCACAAGTCTACAAGCAAACAAAAATTTATACACAAGCCATACAATCCACACATACTTACACACATATATACATAATCACATCCTACTGGCACCCTAATCCTAAATACATTACAATAGATTTGCTCAAAAGAAAGGGGTTGCAATTCTTTACAATTCACAAACAACCCTTAGCTCTACTCCTTTCCCTGTCCAACACTGGTTTCTTAGCCTGGACCTAGAAATATTGAAAAGAAAGGGGTGAGGAAACCACAATCTCAGTAATAGAGAAATCTATATTAACTATTACCAAGTAAGCCATAATCGAATAAATAAATAATAGATTCAACATAGTAATATAATTTAGCCATTTCAAATGCATGAATGTATGACATAAGCTAGTATGGCCTTTCCTAACCAACAGAATGTCCCCGGCACTCTTTAGCTCATAGGTAAACCTTATACCTACTTGTACCTCCACAGGCACAAAACATAATCTAAGGCATGATCGAATCTACCTAACCGCCTGTACTCCTTCCACGTGAATCCTGAGCAGCTGAAACTAACTCTTTTTCATAGCCAGCCTGACTTACTCTCCATATGAGGGCTACCTTGGCCTTGGCACTCAACCTCACACTTCATATGTCAGATTCCCTCCCCCACTGAGAGGTATCGAACACTCAATCCAATACCCACTTTAGTACACCGAGCCCACAATACGAAAGACAACACTGAGTATTGGTAGTGTGCCATAGAATATCACAAGTTCACATCTCCCCATTGGTGAACTCCCACTGAGATCATGCCTTTCACTATTGTCTACCTTTCCCGAGTATTGACCACTTCAACACTCTAAGGTAGTATAACAAATATCACTCCTCCCTTAAGTGATTCCTTAGCCTTTCCAATGTACCTAACACAAATACACTTCCTTAAGTGAAACTTCCATTCTCTATAATTTCAATGCATGCAAACAACCTTGTTTCTATAAAAACAATATTGTTAAATGAATAGTAAACATATATGCACTATTATCCAAGTAATTCCCCATAAGTCTTTATAAAACATAATTAATTATATTTAATCATTTAAAACATGTAATGCATGATAGCTAGTAATATTTATTCAAAAATAGCACAACAAAGCAATAAGAAATATAAATTCCCCTATTACCTTAACCCTTTGATACCAAAAGATTTCCTCTTGTATAAAATAGGACTTGGCTTGTTCTTTAACTTCTCAATAAGTTCCACCAACAATTACTTACAAAATAAAAGTGATCCATATCACTTTTCATGGCAAATAGCATTAATGAAGACTATAACTCATACCACACAACTTGAATCAATGAGCCATAATCCATCCCAATAGTCCATATATTAAACCAGTCATTCACATAATACCACTTAACCACCAAAACCATTTATTAGCCACCACTAGGCCAATTTTCAATTCATATAATTTTTAATCAATTAAGAACCTTAACTTAATGTTACCAACTTTCACCATTAGCCCTTATAATGAAAACCAAACCTTAATTTAAATCTTATTCGACTCAAATAGCAAAATTATAACTAAATCAATAGGTTTAAACCATTGATGAGCAAAATCCAACGTCTTCAGGTTTGACTTTTGCCCTAAAACTTCATTTTTCATCCAAATGCCTACTCAAAACATTAGGGCACCATATAGAAACTCAAAAAAACCTCCCAAGGACCCAAGGAAACTAAAGCTTACAAGAATAAAGCCTTTTGGATCAAATTTCAGAAATTTTTTCTTTCAAAAATTGAAGAAAACCAAGAGGGAAGGAAGAGGATTGAAGTAGAAAGTTTACCTATTATGTAGTCGAGCTCACAATGATCGTAAAGCCTCCTAAATTCAAGCCTAACTCCCTCTCTTCCTCCTTTCTTCTTTCTCTCTTTCGTCTCGTTCTCTTGTTCGTTTCTTTCCTTTTGTTTTCTTGTTTCCTTTTCATTTTTGCGTTCTATTTTCCTCTTAAAACTGATCTTAAAACATTTTAAGAAAAATTACAAGAAAGGGCCCAACATTTTATTATAGCACAAAAGCCCAGATCAACTTTAGTAACTTTTCTATAGTTAAAAATAAAATAAAACTAAACTTTTATTGAGTAAAATTCAAACTCTGAACCTCTATCAAATTATTCTTAATTTTAATTTAATTATAGATATTTTATTTTTTTAAAATAAATTCGAGTCTTAAAATTATTAGGATGTTACAGATCAGGTACAAAGACAATAATGGCCATATTAAAAATTACATTACATCAATCAAGTAATTTACAACTACTTCATCATTAATTTATAAATATCACTTCAACTTTTCACAACTGTGACTTCACATATTAATAGTTAAACATCATGCGTTAAAAGTTTAATACTAGTTGTATAAAACTACTTCATCAGTAATTTATATTTATCACTTCAACATTTTATAACTTTAACTTTACATATCTAATAGTTAAAATAATCATGGTTTACTAACAAAGTTTAATATTAATTATTTACAACTATCTCATTAGTAATTTACAATTATCACTTTAATATTATACAACTATAACTTCACATACCTAATAGTTAAACTAATCAAGCATTACTAATAAAGTTTAACACCAATTGTTTACAACTATTTTATTAGTAATTTATAATTATCATTTTAACTTTTTACAACTGTGACTTCACATATTCAATAATTAAACTGATAATGCATTATAAGTAAGGGCAATATTGTCATTGCACCCTACTTACATTCAAGTTTCAAGGGACCTGTTATAGTTTCTAAATTTCATAGAACTTATTCGTAAATCAATCTGCTATACTTGACCTATACGTAATTTTCCCTTAATATAAAAATGCCACCTAATTAATGAAGTCACCTTACGCAGTTGACGTGCTTATTTACATATAATGGGCTGAAAATAAAACTAAAATATAATTAAAATAATCAAAAGTTAGAAAGTTCTCTCCTTCAAATCTTTCAACTTTATAAAGTTTGTTGTCAGCTCCTTCAAAGAAATCATTTGTATTATATGAGAATTAAGTTTAAAGAAAGTGTTATCCATGCTTTGAAGATTACAACTTTCTTCTTCATTTTTATTTTTTATTTTAATTCTTTATAGAACCATTGCTACCAAAAGCTAGTTTGGTAACCCCTAAGAAAGATGATTCTGAAACTTGAGACAAAGCTAACCCACTCTAATATTGCCACATTTTGTCTAAATCCAATTCTTTTAATATATAAAGCAATTTATATTAAAATAGATCATCATTACATATAGTAAATTAAAAATTTAAAACTCGATGTGGGGACCAGGTATTAGAAATCGGGGGAGGAAATCAGAAGCTAATTAAACAAGAATAGTAGAAAAAAGAAGAAGGTTTATGATGTCTTTATTGATGATTGAATAAATGTAGCATAGAGGATCCCATTGGAAGAAAAATTTTGGTTTGTAGACACTACTACAAAAACATAAATATAAGACGCCATGAAAAATGACGGTTAAATAAAAACACGTCATATATGAAATAGGCGGGTGACGCTAAGAAAATAAATGACAGGTTTTAAAACAACCGTCATATATTGTCAAACTTTAAATGATGAGTATTAAAATAACCCATCATTTATTTCAGCCTAACATTTCATTTACTAGAAGGAAAAAATAAAAAATAAATTTAAACTTTAAATGACGGGTATTTCAAATACTTGTCATATAAAGTTCAAACAATATATGACGGTTATACAAACAATCGTCATATATTGGTGCCTGCCGTTTCAGATTTTTAAATTAAAAAAAAATTTAAAACTTTAAATGACGGGTGTTTTAAACACCCATCATTTAAAGTCCGAAATGATAAATGACAGGTTTATTAAACACCCATCATATATTCGTGGCCAACATTTCATTTTCTTGATTTAAAAAAAATTTGGGCTTTAAATGACGGTTGTTTCAAACAACCGTCATTTAAAGCCTTGTTTATATATCACAGGTGTTAAAACACCTGTCATATATTCTTGAATAAATGACGGGTATATGAATACCTATTATTTATTCTCGTTTTTATTCAGTTTTCAGGTTCACGTTTTCATTCCTGCCCATTTGTCATCTCTGTTTTTTCTCTTCTCCACTTCTACACGAAATCGGTAGAAATCTCTCAATTAGCCTCCATTGTTGCCGTCGACCACCTTAGTCCCTCGCCGACGTGAAAGTGCTCCTCCTACACCATCCGTTGCCTCTCTCATTTGCTTCCTCTTTGTGTTTCATCCTCTCTTCTCCAAGGTACATGGGTTTGTGATTTCTATGGTTTTTCTTCATTTTCTTCCAATATGCTTAGATTTCTAGATTATGCAATTAATTTATTTAATATTATGGATTGTTTTATTAGTTGATTTTTGTTGTTTAAATTTCTCCTCATTTTTTGCCCATTTTAATATTGTGGAGTGTCGAAAATTGCTAATGTTTGGCATTTTTTTGACTTGAGAATAATTGTAGATGATATGCTTTGCCTTAAGATGATTATTAAGATGAAAAGTAGTGATCAAATTGGGATATTTGTGATGATTGTATTTTTCTATGAATTTTGACTGATTTATTTCAATAATTTTTAATTTAAATTTCGTGCATTGTTTAATCAGAGTAGTTTTATTGTTCAAAACTACATATTAAAATGTACTAGTGTACCAATTTTCATTACAATTGGAGTTCATTTTAATGACAAAAAATGACGCGCGGTCTCTGTAAAAATCATTGCTATTTGATTGATATTTTTACATTTGGTAAAGAATGATTTGTTCTTGGCTTGAGATTGCTAATATAGGATATGTGTAATCTTAGAATGATCAATGAGACAGAAAACATTGATTCAAAATGATGTTTATAGTATTTTTCTTTTTTCTATGATTTTTGAACGAATTTTATATATAATTTATAATAATTAGAGTTAATTTGAAAATGCTATTTTGTAAGAATTTCATTAGTTTTGTGATTGTATATGGTTGGAATTAGTTTGTTGAGTGAGATGCCAAGATTGGAAAGAGGGTTTTAACTCAAGAAATACTTTCTTTATGCTGTTATGCTGCTGAATTTTTATCAGCGGTTGAAGGAGTATGTGAATGCTCATGTATTGTGACTTATGATTCATTAATTACTCTATATTATATATAGAGTAGTTAATTTCTTTATTGATAATCTTTCTATCATTCCTTTCCTCTCTATATTCATGAGTCATTGATCACATTTCCTTGAATGAATTGTCTTTTAGATTAAAAAGTTATGGATAAAGAATGGATGTCTTCCAATCGATTAAGTAAAGAGTATTTGAATGGTATGAAAGAGTTTATGAGGTTTGCCCTTGAGCATGTAAAAGACCCTAGAAGAATAGTATGCCTTTATGTAAGATGTGGTCTTTTGAAGCAAATTAGTGCATTTGAGATGGAAGACCATTTAGTGTGCTATAGAATTGATGAAAATTATAAGTGTTGGCATAAGTATGGAGAGACTAGAGGGGATGAGTCTACTAGTAATTGGGAGTATAAAGAAAGCTTTGAATTAGATGATCATGACACAGATACTTATAAGGGTGACTATCTTGAAGAGATGGCCAATACAATTGAAAGGAAACTTGAGGATTGTCCTGAAATGTTGGAGATGTTGAAAAGTGATGCAAAGAAGCCCTTGTATGCTGGTTGCACTAAATTCACAAAGTTATCAGCAGTGTTGAAATTGTACGACTTGAAAGTGAGCAATGGATGGAGTGATAAGAGGTTACAGAAAATCTTACACTTATAAAACAACTTCTACCTGCGAACAACGAGCTTCCAAGGACTATGTATGAGGTAAAACAAAATGCTACGCTCAATTGGCATGAGTTATGAGAAAATACACACCTATCCTAATGATTGCATATTATTTAGAAATAAATATGTATCATTAATGGAGTGTCTAAAATGTAATGCCTTGCACTACAAAGAGAATGGGAAGAGTCCAAAGAAGGCATTATGGTACTTTCCCATTGTACCTAGATTTAGACGGTGTACAGTAGTGCAGAGGATGCAAAAAATTTAACATGGCATGCGGATGAACAGATCAAAGATGGGAAGCTTCGACATTCAGCTGACTCTTCTCAATGAAAAAAAATTGATCTCGATTACCCTGACTTTGGAGCAGAAGTAGCATCACAGTACATGGCTAATTATTTTGGTAATTTACAACTTACCTCTATGGTTATGTATGAAGCGAAAATATATGATGCTATCCATTCTAATTTTGGGGCCAAAACAGCTGGAAATGACATAGACATATATTTGGCTCTTTTAATTAAAGATTTAAAATTGTGTGGGAGCATGGTGTTGAGGTATATGATGGACATAAAGAGGAAAGGTTCAATTTAAGAGCATTATTGTTTAGTACAATCAATGATTTTCTAGCATATGGTAATTTGTCAGGGTATAGTATCAAAGGAAAACTCAGATGTCCTATTTGTGAAGATGGCACACATTCAATGAGATTAGAACATAGGATGAAGAATGTCTATCTTGGACATCGTAGATAGTTGCATCCTGATCATTATTATCGACACCTAAAAAAAGCTTTCAATAGGAATTCAGAAGAAAGTAAGGCACCTTTGCCACTGATAGGTGAGCAGCATTTTGACAAGGTGAAGAATTTGAATATCGAGTTTGACAAACCTTTTGCAAAGCATCTTGGGACATGTGGGTGGAAGAAAAGGTCTATTTTTTTTTCTACCATATTGGCAATCTTTATATGTGAGACATTTTCTTGATGTGATGCACATAGAAAAAAATGTGTGTGGCAATTTGATTGGTACATTACTTCATATTCCAGGAAAGACCAAAGATGGCATCAAGGCAAGACTTGATATAATTTCTATGGGGATAAGGGAGGAGTTGGCTCCGCAAGAGAAGGGAAGTTGCACATTTCTTCGTGCAGCGGTACATACATTGTCTAGAAGAGAAAAGAAGACTTTTTGTGAGTCGCTTGCTATTGTTAAAGTTCCAGAGGGGTACTCTTCAAATATTAAGGGCCTTGTGTCATTAAAGGATTTGAAGTTGAAGGTTTTAAATCGCATGATTGCCATGTGTTGATGAAAAATTTTATTCCAGTGACTATACGTTCTATTTTACCTGATACGGTTCAATCCACGATTACAAATTGTGTTTCTTCTTTAAGTTATATGTAGTAAAGTGATTGACCCAACAAAATGCCAAGATTGTAAAGCCGAATTGTATTAATCTTGTGTGAACTTGAAATGTATTTTTGCTTGCATTCTTTGATATAATGGTGCACTTTACTATTTATCTAGTTAGAGTGGCCTAGTTTTCTTGAGATGGATGTATCCATTTGAGCATTACATGAAGATACTAAAAGATATGTGAAAAATCGAAGTCGACCCGAAGGTTGTATAGTTGAACGATACATTTGTGAGGAGGCAGTTGAATTTTATACTAAGTACTTATCAAATGTCAACCATATTGGTCTTCCAACTTCTCGGCATAATAATATAATTGATGGAGAAGGAATTATGGGCAATAAAGTAGTTACAATCTCTAACTTACATTGGGAACAAGCACATTTATATGTACTCACAACTCTGTAGAGGTTGAGGAGTATGTAGAGATGCACATGGCCAAGCTTAAGTGGGATAACCCTAATAGATCTAAAATTTGGTATGCAAACAAGCATAATAAGAGTTTTTACAGTTTGATTGAAACAGCACACATTCTTGAGAAGTTGACTGCTGATCCTGATTCAGTTTCTAAAAAATTAAAATGGTTAGCAAGAGGTCCAAATAAACAAGTTCTTTCCTTCACTAGCTATCTCATTAATGGATACACATTTTATACCAAAGAGCAAGATTATCGGAGCACAATGCAAAATAGTGGTGTAACTCTTATAGCCCAGCAATGCATATATCTAGTACTAAAGACAAAAATCCCTTGTACACAAAAATGTCATACTTTGGGTAATTGAGCACATTTGAGAGTTAAAGTAGATCAAATTTCAAGTTCCAATATTTGGTTGTAAGTGGGTTGATCGAAAAAATAGTCTTAAAGTTGATGACTTGGGGTTCTTAATGGTGGATCTTAATAGAGAAGGTTATAAAGATGAGCCTTTTATTTTGGCTTCACAAGCTCACTAAGTGTTCTTTGTTCCTGATCTGGCTAAAGTAAATTGGTCTATCATTTTATTGAGCAATAAAATAAATGAAGATATGAATGATTCTACAGTTGAAGATGATCCCTTTATGGGAATATCATTTGAAAGTTACTTCATTGAGGATGAGGATGAGCCTTTTATATGAAAATGATCACAATGAAGGTATTTGGATTTCAAAGAAAAGAGGTAGAAGCATTCGAGCAAAGAAGGAGAGCAAAGATAAAGAAAGTACAAGAAAAAGAAAAAGAACAATTTAAACCTGTAGGTTACTTGTTTTGAGTGATTTAAAAATTTATTGTTATTTATTATGTACTATATTTGTTTTGTAATGTGTGATTACATTAAACCTGTAAATTACTTATTATGTGCTTTATTTTTTTATATTGTTATTTATTATTTATTTTGATTTTATACTTTTGTAGGTAAATGGCTTCTAAAGGAGTGCTGGTCTTAGTGGACCTAGTAGTGCTGATCTTAGCGTTGAGATGAATGACCAGCAAACTTAGCAAGAAGCAAATCAAATAACTAGAGGATTGACATTGATACTGAGGTGAATAGAAGAAGGGCTGCTGGACAGAAATATGAAGTTGAATGGAATTTCAAAGGTCAACCTATCAAGACCAACAGAAATAAATTCATCAGCTACATAGGGGTTGTGGCAAAAGCAAATGTGCCGATTACAATTAGGCATTAGAACAATATTAGTCCAGCTACAAAAATTATATTTGGGAGCAAGTAGAGGTAAAATACTTTACTGACATCGTTGTAATTAATTGAAATTACTTGACCGAAAATCTAATTAATTGTCTTTGTTTACAGTCAACGTTTGCAATTGATGTTAATCGGATGAAATTTGTCATCCAACAAGCTGGAAAGGCAATGCGGACATTTCGGTATTTCGTGGGAGCGAAATAGATTAAAAAATAGGAGGAAACATTAGTGCTGAGGTCCCTAACTTGATAAGGCCATTATTTCACAAGAACAGTAGGATGAATTTGTTACTCAACGTCTCGAGGGACAATTTCAAGTAAATAATGAGATGAATTAATTTTTTATTATTGTCAATATATTTAATTTTATTGATATGATTCTTTATATTTTGCACAGGAGTTGAGCCACAAAAAGAAAGAGTTGCATGAGAAAGATACCCTTACAAGAAGGGGCACATAAGATATGCAGGAATTGAGCAACAAATGGTAAGTTAATATTTATACTATATAATTTTAGCTTATTTCATGGATATTGTACTATACTCATATTTAAATTTACTTAAATTCATAGATCAAGCGAGAGGGTTCAAGGGCAAGCTCAGTTTCACGTCACAGACTATTCATAGAAGGCCGAACCAATAAAGAAGGAAACATTGTTGATGAACGTGTTCAAGAGCTTGCTGACAAGTGTGTAAGTACATTAACTTAACACTTTTTTTATACTCAATCAACTAATTTAACTTTCTACTATATATTGCATAGGCTGAGATCGAGAGAAGTGGCATGCCTAATGATGATGTCTTCGGCAAGGCATTGTGTAATCCCAAAACACTCTGGTTGAGTTAGGGGATATGGCTTTAGTGTCTCGAAAAAACAAATATTCGGGTCACAGAAGAAAGCAAGGTCAGCAAAGGATATGGGTGCAAGGGCTGAGATTGCCACCCTAAAAGAGGAGCTATCTAGGCAATGGGACATGATTGAAGCTTTGTTAAAGGACAAGGAGAGGCGGGAGGCAGAGTTTCATATTAGTCCTAGCGGGAAAGGTAGTTATAGTGTCATGCAGCCTATTAAAAATCTCCCTGAGGTAAGACATTATTAATTTATTTCACTTATATTTCACTATTTCTATTTCCCATAACTTTAATATAGTATATTACTTATTAATATAGGGTGAGAACCTATATGAGTTATTGGCAAATAGCCCGAATCGTCATGTGGTTGCTATCGGTCCGGGTGTTTCATTTGCCGGGAGACATGTTACATAATATACCACTCCCTGCGTCCTATGTATGTGTTGCTATTGATGTGCTGAAGGATTTGAACTATTCGCTACCTATTCCCACTGAGGACATAGGGATTGTTGGAGAGGCAATGAGTAGTTTTGTTGGATGGCAAGCTAGTCAAGTTAGAATGCCAAGTCCAAAAAAGACTAGCAAAGATGCACAATAAAAAAAAAGATGATACCCCGATCCAGGCTCTCCTCTAAAATGGTAGTCTCCCATAAATCTAGCATGAACAAGAGCCTCAATTGCCAAGCCAACATAAAAATTTGCTCTAGGCATATGCAACGATACATAAGTCTAATCCTCCGATCCTATAAATCCCATTCACGAATGGTATATATGGTGAAGACCGATATGATATGCTTTCGCTTGATGTTGATGAAGTTCTTCAACATGATATGACTAGTCTCGCTATTCTCAGGTTCTACATATGGCAATTTTTTTCCATATATGAATAGTTAATATTTTAAATATAAATTAATCTATTTCTTGTATTTATAATAGGTGCTTGTATGACAAATTTGTTGTCCCTTTCGATTTATAAATGAAGTTCGTCTTCGTTAGTCCTCATGAAGTGGGTGCACATGCCTTAATTAAAAACGACAAAATTTTAGAACAAGTAAAGGCATTAAGCAAAAATTTCAAAGCAAGGGCTCGAAAGAGAACATTATTCATAATACAGTACTGTCAAGGGTAACAAAATTCTCACTTATCTTAATAATTTTTTATTTTTAATTTAATGGATTAATTATAATTTTGCCACACTTGTTAATACTATTAGGGACCATTGGATGTTGATCACCGCCAAACATTTGGCAACACTCCAAAATAAGTATCTCAATTCTCTTGGAGGGGAACCAGGAGGAGACAAATTTTATTGGAGTTGATTAATACGTAAGTGCCATAAATTATTTTACATATTTATTTAATTATTTAATTTCATACTAACATATTTTTTATTGTTTCATTAGGGCAATTGTTTTATACCGCACTAAGATAAAATAATCAATTCCAAGGTCCTTTAAAAATTTTGATATGGCCTACACTTAGAATATAATTAAGGTAATTGGAATCATTTATTAAATTGAAATTTAATGCATTAATACATATTCATATATTCATTAATTTTTAGTGTCCAAGTAAAAGAAAAATAGCTTGGATTGTGGCTATTGCATCATGAGGTTCATGAAGGACATCATTATCCATAACGAGAGCATAATTCCCGAGATGGTATGTCAAAATATTAACTTTTAAATTACAAAAATATTTAATGATGGACCCCATGGCACGGATGACATGGCATTAATGGCAACGAAGTTTGAGGATGGTAATCATGAGCATGTGACATGAAAGGAGCCCAGGCAAGGAGCAAGGAACCTAATACTTCCAATCTAACGTACCTAAAGACCCATTACAATATATTGGAGGTCCAATGACAAGAGCCCGAACTAAAGCTATGAAGCAATCCTTGTTTAGTCTTGTGCAAGAAGTCCAAGAGCTTGGAGAGCATTGGGGCACTCCTTTCAAGCCCAAAGGAGAGCATCTATACGTGTATAATGTGCATAAGATCCAAATCCATGAAGAGCCAAGCCTAAGAGATGCAAACCTTAGCCCAATGCAAGGAAGACTACAAGTTGAGCCTCTTACAAGAAAGGAGGCATGAACCCTAGTAAAGAAGTCAATTGTGGCATGATTTTAAATCATTTATGATCCCTTGATTGTCTCTTAAATTATTTTCTATTCTAATGGTCCTTTGATTGATTTCCTATTTTGAGTCTAGTCAAAGATTAGAATTAATTATATTATTAATTTCTAAATTTTGTAATCCCATAATTTTAGGATCACATCTCCTAAATTATATGGCTAAATATTTTCTTATTATTTTATATTATTTTTTCTTTTAGTATTAAAATTAGGGTTTTAAATTTAGGATATAGTCTTCTCTATGAGCCTATATATATTAGGCATGCTCCCTCTTGTAAACGGAAGAGAAGTTAATGAAATTATTCATTTTAGAATTTATAACTCTTGTGAGCCTTAGTGCTTTGTAGTGGCATCCCATATGAGAAACAGACGTGATCAAGAGCATGATCAACTCTTGTAGTGTCTTCGAAGGTTGAGGTTCCTAGAGGCAGGTGCTCTAGAGGATCTTATCCTTGATCATTATCCCGTTTGTTTATTTCCTTTCTTTCTTTATTTCCATCATAAATTTCATCCCTTTCTTTTTGTTCTTGTATTTTTGTTGTGTTTCAGGGTCCTCTCTCAAACTAGCACAATTCTATTTCAACGTCCCCTATCATTAATGTATTAAACTTATATTAATATATGTTGAATCATTTATATATTGCTGTACTATGATGATTCTTATGTTGAAGAATTCGAGGA
>NW_026555336.1:22808172-22957749 GCF_029017545.1 Prosopis cineraria
ATATTAATTGCAACACAGGTTTACCTACTTGTTCTAGGGTTTCTTTATTCATATTTAAACATTTTAATAATAAATTAAAAATAAAAGTTATACGTGGACTCATTTAAGAGGTTTAACTTTCTTTGTTTGATAGAAGAAGGATTAACTTTCTTTCACTGCGTGTCACGGTAAGGCAGCATATCTTTATTTTCTCTTTGTTCTTGCGCTCATTGAAAATGAAGCAATTTTAGTAATTATTTTTTTGTTTTTCATCTTTGTGGCAAAAAGGAAGATTTAAATTCATACACGTTATAAATAAATAAAGATCTAGAAGAAGAGAAGCGAAATATTGGAATGAGAGAATATTCAGAGAGTAAGAGAAAGATCATTCTCATTTTAGTGTAATACAACTGAGGTGCCTTCTATTTTTAAGCAAAGAAATAATCAATTAAAATAAATAAAATATACAAACTATTATAACTAAAAGATATTGGAATAACAAAAGATATCGAAGTAACAAAAGATATGAATATCCATATAATATCTTAAATATTTATAACACTCCCCTTTGGATGTGACCATAAAACATATTATGCCTCGTTAAAATATTATTAGAAAAACTAGTAGTTCAAACCCTAATGAAGGAAAAAGAGCACACAATGTGTTCCTGACATTACCTCATTAAAAACCTTGCCACGAAAAGTCCAACGGGAAAAACATGATCAAGCAAAAATAGTACAATGTATATATGTAAGAAGCCCCTCATGACTAGATTAGTTAATATTCTTGAGCCTACAAACTCCAATGTTGTATACAAGCTTTTCCAAAGTTGAAGTAGGAAGTTCTTTGGTTAACAAATTTGCTAGATTATTACGATAAAGAATTTTTTGAATTTGGATTCCTCCATTTTTCTGAATATATATGTGAAGAAAAACTTAGCGAGATATGCTTTGTTCTATTTCCTTTAATATGTCATTATCTCAACTGGGAATATGTGCAACATATCCTCACATAGGATTTTTTGGGATCATTTTCCAGGAAAAGACTATAGTGCGTTGAATGTGGTGACCATAGATGTAACATGCTAAATTTTAATCCAAAAACTATTACTAATTAAGAGTAAAGTAATTAGTGGATTAATTGAATAAATAGGATTGTGGATGGTGAAATGACTTTTTGAGTTGATGGTTGGTTTGAATGATTGGATCAAATGGAAGAATTAGGATCCGGATTGAAGTGTCTGAGCCACAATGAGAATACACTCATTGTGTCACGTGCTATGGCATTGTTGCATACGTCATAGCATAGCACATAATTTGAATAAGTAAGACATGATTTAGCTGGTGAAAGAGGAAAGGAAAAAAAGGGAAAAGAGATGAAAGAGAAGGAGAGAAGGAGAGGAAGTGAAACTTTACTAGGGCATAACTTTAGAGTGTTGAGGGTTATTCCACTTGTCACTTGTCGAGTAAGTATTGTACCACCCTATGCTCCTATTTTCTACCCTATTTCTCCTAATTAGTTTAGGATATAGAGAAATTAAATCGGAGAGTTTTAAGGGGTTGTTTTCTTACCTTTTGGTAATAAAAAAAATTTTAGAGTTAAATTAAGGTTTTGCGACTAATTTAGGAATTAACGGTTAAGCTTTGAAGCTATAGGATTAATTTAGCCTAATTGAGAAAGTCTAAAAGGGTGAAAGTTTAGTGGGAAGTGTGTTAAAGCTAATAGAAGTGAAAAAGGCTTAAAGAGAATGATTAGGACTTAAGAAGGTTAAGTGAAAATGATTAAATGATTAGTTGTGGTTGATTGTTATAATTAGTACTTGTGATGAATTTGGTAATTGACGAATAGTACTAATTTGTTATAGATTGGCTGCTTAAGTGTGTGACTTGAGATACTTGAAGCTAAGGGCTTAAGTGAATACCACAAGTAACCCTTCTATCTAGAAACAAAAGGATTAAGGTAATTAAATAATTCATTTTGTTCATTAACTAGTTTAATTGTTTATGAGTAAATGCTTAGTAAAATATATATGATTTGTGATCATTTGCATGTTTTGAAAACTGCATGACTTTGAATTGAGAATGGTTTTAAAAAGTTAAAAGGTATATGTGGTTTGTTTTATATCTATGTGGAATACACTTGAGCAGTGATTGTCTCATGTGAAAATGACATGATCATGTAAGGGGTGAGAGTTCACATTAGTAGAAGTAGTGTAAAAGACTATACGATATTTATTCTCTTTAGTGCCTGACAGGGTGCAATATTAAAGAATTCCACTCCTTAGTGCTTGCACAAATATTGTACTAGAGAATCTCTCCTTAGTGCCTTAGTGCTTATATGGTGTGATGTTAGAGATTTATGCTTCTTAGCATCTATGAGATGCCAAAACCTTAATTTAACTTGATTCTTTCTATTTGTAGAGGTAATACCCTAAAACATAATTATTTAATGATTTTTCTGGCAGATGATTACAATATGATCCTATTGAATTTCACTCTCGAAAGATTCCAAAGACTAAAGTCTTCCCCTCTAGTCTATTTTGCATATAAAATAAGTGAGGTTAATGCCAACCTACCTCCTCAATTCATTCTCCAAAATAGACCAATCCTCCCATTGCATGGCTCCTACTCTTTGAATCTCATAGGTATTTGCATATTATCATTTGCCTCCTTATGACCTTAAAGCATCTATAAGATGCCAAAACCTTAATTCAACTCTAAAGAGTCTTTTTGTTACAAAAAGGTAAGAAAACAACCCTTTAAAATGTCTTGATTCAATTTCTTTATAACCCAAATAAGGAGAATTAAGTGTAGAACAAAATAGCTTAGGGTGGTATAAAAACTTACCTGGCAAGTGACAAGTTGGAAATATCTCTTAGCTGGCCGCAAATGCTCGCCCTAACAAAGCGTTGACCTTCTCATCTCTCCTTTGTCTCGTCTCCCTTCTCATTCTAAATCATCATGAGTTAACTTATGTCTGACTTAAGCAAATTTTATGCTATGCGCCGTGGTACATGAAGTGTATGCTGTGGTGTGTGGCATGTAAAGTCCCCCTCATTTTGTCCAGACTTTACCAACCTAATCACATTACAATACAATATCAAGTTATAGCCCTTAATTTATTTTCAAAATGTGAGATTCTAACTTCGTAGAAAAATAATTAAATAAACCGAGCTAATAGAAGTATAAACTCAAATTTATTTTTAAGAAAAACAAACACATTTCTTTCCTAAACATGGGCCATGTATTGCGGATCACACCATATGCATCGTGGCATGTGGTACAAAGCAAGGTGCCTTAGTTCTGTGCATGTACCATGGCTTACACACCATGTGTTGCGACCAATGTATCAAATTCTGCTGTCATGATGGATTTCTAATACAAACTTTTACCATGCATCATTTTCACACTCGACATCCAATTTGAGTGATTCAAGTGCTCATAAGCTTATATCACCATCTATCTAATGAGATAAGTTTGGACATGATTCAATAGTTCGATCTTAAATGGGGCACCTAGGTGCAAAATGTTACTTTTTCTTTTCAAAAACTAGCACCCTAAGGGTTTAATTCTTATTCCTTGCCCTATTAAATCACTTCAGGCCTTAAACCTAGTCTAAATAGACCAATAGACACTAAATTGACACATCGTATAACATATATCACATCATAT
Source organism: Prosopis cineraria (assembly GCF_029017545.1). Lineage (NCBI taxonomy): Eukaryota > Viridiplantae > Streptophyta > Magnoliopsida > Fabales > Fabaceae > Prosopis > Prosopis cineraria. The sequence goes on from NW_026555336.1 coordinate 22,811,823, forward strand.
ATACAATTTGACCCCTCAGTGCCACATTAAACACTTGTGGTCTTATATCAGACTTAATGCATAACCATACATACAATACTATACTTGTTCCACTTTTATACCTCTGACTTTCACATATAAGACTAAGCCTCACCATATAGTCAGGAATTACAATACATTTAATTCCTACAAATGGAGCTAGGCCTCACCATTTGGTCAAGATCCATACACCTGCATACTTCATCATCACAATTAACACATTTTTAGTGGAACAAGTCATACAACATAATATAAACTTGCTTGGACAGTATCTATGCCTCCTTCGTATTCACCACTATGATACACCATCGGCAAGATGCACTATCAAATACACAAGCAAGTTCTCAAACAACAATTTCACATATATACACATTCACATACCCATATACATCCTAGTTGGCAACCCAAAGATTTATCAACACTATTATACAATCATTATATACAATGGTAGTAATAATCATTACCATTAAAGCTACTCTTTTCTCACTTCCTTTCCTAGCCTTCTTGTGCTCTCTTCACCTTATAGAAAGGTAACAATGAGACAAACATCCTAGTAACTTAGATAAACCCCAAATACTGATTAGTAGTAAATCATAAATAAGAGATAAAGTAGCATTATTTTAATAAAACAATATAGGTATGCATATACACAACATCATTCTCATTCAGTACAATGCTCATGCACTCTCGGTTCCCCTTAGCAGAGAAAGCTCGACGCTCGAACTAAGACTTCCAGCCTTACATGAAACAAGGCCTACTAAACCACTGTCTCAACTAGATATCATCAAGATGGGTGGTCTCTTGAGTCCCCACTAGTGGAGTATACTTAATGTCTGGATTGTCAGGACTTCCCAGCCTTACACAGGGTGGGGCCACGACTCCTTATCCTAGTCTAGGGTACATTCATGGATAATTCTTCTAGGTCCTTCCTGGCAGAGCAAGCTCTACACTTTAGACCTTCAGAACTTTCTAACCTCTCACAAAGTAGAGCCGCACCCCTTACCTAGTCTAGGGTACACTCATGGATGCAAATGTACATGCCTCTTCACATACATTTCAAATATCACTCACACATCCATGTGCATATTTCTTTTACAATACTACTACTCTATCAGTTTATAAAACACAAGGCATATAATTATATAAAATGCTAGTAAATAATTTCACAAACAAATAAATAAAAAGGTTACTCTAGTTACCTTTTACCCTTACTACCAAGGGTTACCGTTTGTTGCTGACTTCTCAAACTGATCTAACTTTTGTGATCAAATTCTCAAAAGCTCAATCTACACAATGCAATGTCCCTTAATTAATTCTCAATACTTAACATAGGCACTAATTGGCCATACATTAAGTAATGGAAAACCATTTTCATTGTAATATGGCCATACATTTTCTCAATCTTACTCATCGAGGGCTTAGTAATATCTCTCAATTAATATGAGGGATAGATTTCATCTTGACTACTTATATTGCTCTTCATGAATATTAGTAAACTCAATCATAGCCTTTATGATCACCTAGTTAAAGATGACTTTTGACTAGGTCAAAGTCCAGTGGTCATCATGTAGGAATCCATGATGATCTCACGTCAAAGGACTTAGTGGCATGGTTACATGTGAGATAAGCTTATGACTTGTACCATATAACTTTCTCATAACGGGTCGGTCTAGCACCTTGTACCATTTCAAGTGCTTACAACTTTGATTTATATCTCCATAATTAATCAAAGTCATACTCATCTTATTTCATCTATGATACCTCACAAGGGACATTTAGGACAATTGTTATAATTTATCCAAGAATATAGTTATCATAGTGAATATGAAATTAATATGATAACAAAAGAAAAATTCATTAAATAATAATGTTCGTAGTACAATGATTGGCCCTAGGGTATAATTTCTAATAAGGCTACCCAGTTGTCCTTGGAAAATAGTTGATGGGTAAATTTGCACCTTTTCTCTATAATAAATTATTGGTTTCAAATATTTTAACCATAGTAGATCTTTGATTTGGTCTTTTTTCCTTTCTACCATGGTTAGTTTACTTACAATTGTAGTTTTTAAGCTTTCCAACTGGTTTTGGCCATTACTGTGGGTTAATCCTATATTAGCAAGAGGCTTTGATTATGTGTTAAGGTAATAAGGACAACATTGGATCTCCCCCACACAAGTTTTGAAGTGTTCAAAAGACCATTCACCTCTTGCATATATTCCTAGCATGACTCAAATAGCCTTTACATGTGTTCCAACGATCCAGAGAAGCTTGTGCTTCTACCTTGTTAAAACACACAAGTATTAGAGTGTGTCCACACATATATTGAACTAAGTCTTCTTGAAGCCTTTTTGTACTACTCATCCATGAGAGTTGGAACCTAAAACATGCAAGTTTTAGAGTTCTGACATGCATTAAATGAGTTTTGAATAAAAATGCTTATACTTCCCTCATATACACACAATGTAACAATTCTAAATGACTAGTTGAGGTCTGTTATTAACGTTTATAATCTTCCTCACACTGTAGATAGAACCTCATATTTAAGTGAGTGGGTAATATATTAACCAATTGCATTTATTATTTTACCAACTATATTAAAGTTTTCAAACTAGCTCTCTATTTTACTTGTTTATAAGCTTTCACTATATTCTATTGTACTCTTTTGAGAGTTTAAGGTTTGAAAAGCTTTTCTACTTGTAAAATCTTAGAAAAGGCTTTTCCTAAGTGTTTTTATTTATAAAGAGTATTAAGTGTTTGCATGGTGAATTCAAGACTTATGAAGTCTTGTGGCTATACAATGATAAACACCCCATTGAAACTTGTATTTATAGTTAAAACTCCTCAAATGTGATTTTGATAATTGGAGGTAGGCCATGTGATTGGATTGAAGTAGTATAAATTCTTTGAATGAAGCTTCTTCTTCTCTAAATTTCTTTTGTTACAATCTCATTATTCAAACTTTATTTTGACATAAAACTCTATTTTTGTTTTTGGAAAAGCTTTCAAAAATTTATAAAACACTCAATTCACCTTCTCTCTAGGGTGACCAACTTATTCAACAAGTCATTGGAAGAAAACATGACTTATTCTACAATTAATAAATTGAGTTGAAGAATTGAAGTAATCAATTTTAAGAAATCTATCATCCCAGAGCACCCAAATCCCACCAGCATACTTTATAGCTTCCAATCTAATCCACTCTGAGAATCCCAACTTTCAAATAGCCCTATCACCTTTCACACCACTCACCTGCGTTTCAGTCAATTTCAAGAGCTAACTGGATTATACTTCAATGAATCCATTTTGACTGTATTTTCCCTTTCTTTTTTTACCCCAAACTTTGGCATTTAGATTGACCAGGGAGAATGACAATTAAGGACCTGCTAAGAATATTAATTTCAATTACGGACCGTGAAATTTTAAAATTTCAGTTAAGTACCATAGTCCTTAATTGTGATAAAAAAATGTAATTTGTGAGGTGGGATTCATTAACGCGACTTGAGAATTCACTAACCTAACTTGAAAAAATTACTAACTTATATTGTGGAAACATGAAACCCCATTTGGAAATGGAATGTTTAACAAAAAGAGCCACTTGAAAATTCACTAATTAGACTTGAAAAAATTTCTAATGTATATTGTGAAAAAATGAAACCCCACTTGAGAATCATTAGTAAAAAGTGACTTGTATTAAACAATCGATTCTCAAGTAGAGTTTCACATTTTCACAATATGCGTTAGAAATTTTTTCAAGTCGAGTTAGTGAATTCTCAAGTGACGCTTTATGTTAAACAATTAATTTCCAAGTAGGGTTTCATGTTTTCACAATATACATTACAAATTTTCTCAAGTTGGGTTAGTGAATTCCTAAGTGGGAATAATGAATTCCACCTCACAAACTATTTTTTTTTATCACAATTAAGGATCATGATCCTTAACTGAGATTTCAAAATTTCACAGTTCATAATTGAGATTAATGTTCTTAACAGATCCTTAATTGTCATTCTCCAAAAAAAAAAATTTGTTGTTTAGATTAACGATGTGAAGTCTAATCATCATTCCAATTATATTAGACGGTCAAGACCTTTTTAATGATATTATCATTCTAGATATTAGCTTTTTGAGGCAAGTGCACCCATAGTAATGCTTGTGGGTCCGTCCCTTGTTAGTAGTTTGGCAAGGCTTTGATTCCTTTCGAATAAAAATAATTTATCAAAAAATACTTTATTTTCATTTATTAGAAATATATGAATTTTAAATTTTTTTTACAAATTATTCATTTTGATTTAATTTATTTATCATAAAAAAAAGTTTACTGTGATTTCTTTTCTTAAGCTAAATTTAGTATTAAAAAAAAATCCACTGATTTTATCTCCAAATAAATAAAATCCATTTAACCATTGTTTTTCTTTAGACACAATAGTCTTTTAATTTTACACACTACTAAATCCAATGCTAAATTTTTTAAATAGGGAAGAAAATTACAAATATATAAACAAATTAGAACTTTATTTTTTTGAAAAAACTATTTATATGAGACTAAATTAAGGGAGAATTTCATTAAAGGACTAGTAATGTGACTTATTTATAAATCAAACCCAAAATAATTTGAAATATCATTGCAAGATTTTGGGTTTGAACTACAATTAAATTGAAAAATAAAAGGAAAAAATATCTACAAATCCTTATAGTTTCACTCAATTTTGAATTAAGTCTTTGCATTTTATTTTATTTTAATCAAGCCCTTAAAATTTGATCTATTATATATGTTAACCCCTAAAGATTAGAATTAATAATGAGTTATTAAATTTAACAAAACAAAAATACTCTTGGAGTTTACAAAAAAATTTAATTTAATACTTTTAGCCAAAAGCAAAAAGAAAAAATTTATTTTAGTACACTATTTATATTTTTGTTGATTTTTTTTGAAAATTCTATATGTATAAAAAATATTTAGAAACTGATTATATAAATTTTGAATTATAAAAATTATGCAATTAATTATAAAGTTATATAATCATTTAATAAAATATAAAAATTCCTAATTTTGTTTTTTTAAAGGAAAAATTTGAGCATTTTAACCTTCAGGCATTAAAAATTTAATTGATCAAACCATAAGGACTTGATTAAAACAAAATAAACTACAAGAACCTAATTTAAAATTGAGTGAAACTATAAGGATCTACAAATATATTTTCCCAAAAAAGAATGACCAAAATATTCTTCTTCAATTAAATTGAACAAGACACATAATGAATCTAACAACTAACAACAAGGGATTAACAAGTAATATTATGTAACATCCTAGAAATTTAATTAGGATTAATTAAATTAATCAAGGGTAAAATGGTAAAACAATGGAAATTAGAGAATTAATTAAGCTAATTATGGTTAGGGATCACTAATGGGCCTAATTGAACCTTATCTAGACTTAGAATTGGGCTTAGGTTAAGGTAGAGTGCATTGGGCTCGGAAGAGTGGACCAAAATTAGGTTTGAGAAGGAGTTTTTGAAATGGAGATGGGATGTTAATAGAGATTATAAACCATTGGTTAGCGTTTTAATGGGATTAATATGATTGCTTTTGTGGTTTTGATTGCAACCTAAGCTTGAAAGTCACAATGTGAGGATTAGATGGATAGAAATCGAGTTTAGTTAGGCTCTTTAGAGTCTAATAAAGCTAATGAAATTAATGAGCATTAAAGTTAACTAGCAAAATGAATTTTGGAAGTTGTGAGTGCAATGGGTAGTAAGAAAAGCTATGTTTATGGCTAGTAAGGTTGATAATTGCTAGTGTTAATTGTAGATTAACTACCAGATTACTTAAGCATACTTGGAAGCTTAGGTTAAGGAGTATCCATGAGTACCCTTTGATTGACTCAAAAGGTGGAGGTAATTAGGAACCTAAATTCTCTCATATATATGTCCAAGTTGTTTTTGGAAAATGTTGTAAAATGGGTATATGACTAAATTGAGATTTATGGAATTTTAAATGATAAATAAATAAATGTGTGTGTGTGGGGGGGGGAGAATCAATACATTTGAATATGAAATTTGAAATGAGAATATATATATATATATATATATACATATATATATATATATGTCTATGTGTGTAGGGTGAATCAATGCATTTGATGATTTTAAGGCATGATGAAAATTATATATGCATGTATATCTATGTTATGAATTGAGCATCATCATGAGTTTGGCATGAATGTAAAAAGAAAAGAATGGGAGTTCACCTTAAGGGGAGAAAATTTAAAAAGACCACGTGGTATGGTCAACACTTGAGTAGCTCCAAGTATTGTGTAGTTGTGGCACCTATTACAACGGGAGTTAGGTGTGGTTCTGACTCAATGGAGAATACTTGATTTGGGAATGAGTATGGTATTGACAATAGATGACACTCTACAGAAATTTGATTTGGAAAGGAGTTCATGGTCCAAGTTTAGCAAGTAGTGACCTTTGGCCTAGCTAGCCCTCAAATATTAGAGAGATTGGGTTAGTCCATTCACACAAATTGGTCTTGTCATATAGCACATGAACTTGGTCAGAAGGAATAAGGAGATAAGGAGGAAATAATGATCATGCATGCATAATTACTATGATAATTTGCTTTATAATTATGTTTACTCGATTTACACAATGCTTATTCTTGTATATGTTAAAAGTTAGGATTATTTGGTTATTGAGATGTTTATTTTACCCCGTAATTTATATTTGTAAGTAGCGCATCAACCCGTGGCAAAAGGAAGGAACAGGAGGATAGAAGTTAGACACATATTTATAAATCCTCTTGTTTATTTTGCATAGAGAACTTGGATGAAATGTATGTATTGCCAACTAAGAGATATATTATGCATTGTTATTGAAATTGAAATTATGATTGAGAATGAATGCATGTCTAGCCACTGTGAAGTAAGCCATGAGGGCTTGTGATGGGGCTAGAGAATATTTATGATGGGTATATGAATGTAACAAATGATGAATGAGAATTGATGGTTTTGAAATATGTGAATGCATAATGACTCCCATGTGTACTTATTGTTGAGATGGGAGGTTAATTAATGAATTATTGATGATTGATTAAATTGGATGATTGATGTATGTTTTTCAGCCCTAATTGAGGCTATTGCCTTATAGTTAAGAAAATAAACACTCAATGAAAATTTGATATTAATGGTCTCGAGCGTCCAACTTTCTTACAAGTTAATATTTTGATTTGAAACCACAACTAATAGTTAGAACTCAAAAAGACCTTCTCAATCAAATATTGGATGCAAAAATGGTACACACAATGTTGGGCTCTGGGTGTTGTCATGTACAATTTCCTTGATTTTTTACTATCTATCTCAATTATTTTGATTTTACAGATTTAAAACTTGGGATTCTATTTTCAAAAGTATTTTCTATTTAAACTTGTATCCGATTTCCTTAACATTGATAAATTCTATCTACCATGGTAATGGTCATTATGGGATCCAATACTTCATTACCATGATGATATTGAGATTAATTAGTGAGTTAATTAGAGTAAGTATTATATACTACATGTCTAACAAATCAATTACATTACTTAAAAAGTCACTTAACAAAAAATTATTTGTTACATGTTAAATGCTAATAAATGATACAATGGACTTAACAAACAATGATAGGGACTTAACAACTAACACTATGTGTCAAACAAGTCAAACATTACTTAACAAGTAACTTTAAGTAATGTATTTAGTACAAGTTAGATGCTAAACAAGTAACATAATGGACTTAACAAGAAGGAATTAACAAATAATATCAATTGTTAAACATCTAACATGTAATGTATCATTATTTGTCAAGTTACTTTTCAAATAATGTAATTAAACTGTTGACATGTAATGTTACCTGTTAATCCTCAAACATTACTTGTTAAATCCATTACATGTCTTGTTCAATTTAACTAAAGGATGTTTTGGTCATTTTACTTTTCATTTAATTTTAGTTCAAATCTAAAATCTTGCAGTAATATTTCATATTGTTATTTATGGGCTTGATTTGTAAACAAGTCCCATCAATAGCCCTTCAATGAAATTCTCTCTAAATTTAAAATCTACTATCAAAAGGTTAATGAGGGTTGCTTATGGAATTAATATGATAATTTTACTAGTTCGACGCTTGTTTTCATTGCTAAATTCAGCACCATCAAAATATTTGTCTCTTAAAACCAATCACAATTGGCTAGTTAACTAATTACATGTAAATATAATACAAATTTGAAAATCCCATCTATTTACATTATAATCAATACAGCTACAAAGATTATCCAGATTGCATGCATCATCTAACACAAGTTGTAAGAATATATACAATTGAATTGATGTTACTACTCTTTAATCACATGTCTATTATACAATAACAACAACAACAAGCCTTTATCCCACTAGGTGGGGTCGGCTACATGGATTGCAAAACGCCATTGTGCTCTATCATTTATCAAGCTTTTAGGAATATTATTAATTAAAAGATCACGTTCAATAACTTTCAAGAGTGTTCTCTTAGGCCTTCCTCTACCTCTCTTAATCGGACTCAAAGTTATATGTTCCACTCTTCTCACTGGTGCCTCCATTGGTCTTCTTTATACATGCCCAAATCATCTCAACCGATTTTCTACCATTTTTTCCTCAATAGGTGTCACCCTCACTTTTTCGCATACGTGCTCATTTCGAATTTTATCTTTACGTGTATGTCCGCACATCCATCGTAACATTCTCATCTTTGCTACTCCAACTTTATGCTTTTGCTGTCTCGTTAGAGCCCAACATTAACTACTATATAACATTGCCAGTTTGATAGTAGTGTGATAAAACTTTCCTTTAAGTTTATTAGGCACCTTACAGTCGCAAATAATTCCTTTAACTTTTCTCCAATTAAACCACCTAGCTTGAATTCTATGTGAAATATCTCCACTAATTTCGCCATCATTTTGAATAATGGCTCCCAAAAATCTAAACTTTTCCACTTGAGGTATAATTTAATCTCCAATTTCACTTTCAAATTATTGTTGAATAGTCCTTTACCAATTTACAATATAAATATTCCGTCTTACTTCTACTCAGACGAAAACCTTTCGACTCCAATGTCCTTCTTCATAACTCAAGTTTGCAATTAACTTCTTCTCTTGTCTCTGCTATAAGAACTATATCATCCGCAAAGAGCATACATTTCAGAATTTCTCCTTGAATATGTTCCGTCAAAACACTTAAGATGAAGTTGAACAAATAAGGACTCAAAGATGATCCCTGATGTAGTCCAATCTTTATAGGAAAATTCTTTGTTTGACCACTAGGCATTCTTATATTAGTTTTTACCCCCTCATACATATCTTGTATGGCTTTAATATAAGCAATCCGTACTCCCTTTTTTTCTAACGCTTTCCAAAGCACTTCTCTTGGTATACGGTCATAAGCTTTTTCCAAATCAATAAAAACCATATGTAGATCTTTATCTTTACAACGATACTTTTCCATTAATCCCCTTAGTAGATAAATCGCCTCTGTAGTTGATCTACCTGGCATAAAACCAAACTGATTCTCAAAAATACTTATCTCCAATCTCAACCTGTGCTCAATTACTTTCTCCCACAATTTCATTGTGTGGCTCATGAGTTTAATCCCTCTATAGTTAGTACAATTTTGAATATCTCCTTTATTTTTATAAATAAGAATTAATGTACTTCTCCTCCACTCATCAGGCATTTTCTTGGACCGTAAAATCACATTAAATAACTTAGTTAACCATCTCACCCCTTCTTTACCTAAACATTTCCACGTTTCGATAGATATACAATCAGGTCCGTTGGCTCTACCATTTGCCATTTTCTTAAGAGTTTCCTTTATCTCCTTATCACGTATTATTCGATAGAATGATAAATTTTGTTCTCCTTCACCAGTTACTAAATCCTCCAAGTTACTAGATGAACCCTCTCCATCATTGAAAAGTTTAGAAAAATAAGTCTCCCATCTATTTTTAATTTCATCATCTGTAACTAAAGTTCTTCCCTCTTCATCCTTAATACACCTTACCTGCTCTAGATCTCTTGATTTTCTTTCCCTATTCTTGGCAATCTTATAAATATTTCGCTCTCCTTCCTTCGTCACAATCACATGTCTATTATAACAACATAAATTCAGTTCCCACCCCCTAAACAACCCATGTATCTGAAAGACAAATAATCTTATAAAGCAGTCAGCCCTAATTGGATAAAAAGATTCTAGAGAAAACATAACTATTAATCCCTATAGTTTTATCGTGTTTTGTTATTGGTCCTTATGCTATTTTTTTTCCAATGTGCTAGGTCCCTTTACAATGCTAGTCCCTCTACTCTTAAATATGTAGAGGGATGATGATGTGGCACTAATAATAGTATTAAATTATTTGATATGTAATTAACAATGTTAATGAGGATGCTAACATGTTTAAAACACATTGAGTTAGCAATTTGAATTAGCATAAGGTTTAAAAAGGGATGATTGCTTTTTGACGAAGACTGTTCTGATGACAGCACTTGTCAACGTCAGAAAGTGATTTCCAATCATTGTAAGTCAAGCCTTAATTAATGCTGTTTGTGCCACATCATCATACCTTTGGCACATTTAAAAATAAAGGGACTAACATTGCTAGTAGAAAAACTATAGAGACCTAGAATATTAAAAAAAAAAATACAGAGACTAATAGCAAAATACGATTAAACTATAGAGATTAATAGTTATGTTTTTCCAAGATTCTAACAATTCTTTGATCTGGAGTAGTCTGGTGGAAGAGATGGGCACCTTTCATTCATATGAGACTATGGTTGCATGGTGTTGTAGCCAGGTAACTCCATTCGATACTTCCCTTTAATCTGACATCCCTTTAATCTGACAATAAGGGAGCTTCATAGTATCTCCATCATTGCACCATTTGGGCAAGCGACTCGAATTGTTCTCAAAAAAATTGAGCATGTAAGCATCTTTTATCTGCATTTATCATATAGCACCCATAAACTTATACACCAACCCAACCACAACTTCAAGGATGAATTTCAAAAAATATCACATAGAAAGTAACACTTGAACCAAAGAAATATAATGAAATGTATTACAAGACATCATTTGTGAGACTGAAAGAGATCAAGAGAAGTGGTTCTATCCACTTGATGCAGAAACTACAGCAGTACAAACAGATTTCTTAACTTCTTATAAAAGTAAAAACACATCTTGGGAAGTGATATGCGCACTATTCTCAATAATCTACATTTATTCAATTGATTGAAAGATGTGGTGGTTGCCATTATTCACTGCACAGGCATTCATTTGTTTCATAAAGGATACAGAATTAATCGGAGGTGCTTTCATTCAATCTAATCAATTTTTGTCATGTAATCCACAAAGAATGAGAAGAAGTCACACTGTTGATGACTTATAAATATTGTAGTTTACTATAGATTTTATATTGATATTGATGAAATTGTAAGAGAACCTGTCTCTGACCGTCTCCCCAAAACACAAAGAAGCATAGTCCCACAACAGGTGTAACCCCTTTCATAAGTATAGAGACATGTTTCACCTTGCACCTATCAGCTATGGTTTTCACCCGTTCAAATAAAGCCCTCATCAACTCAATCAACACAACTGAAACTCATGAAATTTCCTAAATCAGTGTTGTGTAGGAATAAAATTGGAACGCCGTCACAATTATACATATAAAAAACGGCAAGCTAACAGATTCAACTTACTCAACCTTTCCTAGAGACTGTTGGCAAGAAACAATTGTTACTATATAATATATTTATATATAAACAAACTTGTATGAACTAACCGTAAATTCTGTGACTTGAATAGAGCTAGCAATTGGCTCAAACAATCCTGCTTCCTTGTACATCTGAAGAACAAAAGCAACACAAGAAGCTGATCTCCCATCACTGTAGACCCAATCATCTTGTTCTGGAATTGTCAGTAGTTCATCAAAAGATGATCCACGCTTTTCAACTTCTACTAAAATTTCAGGAAGGGTAAGTCCCTGAAGAAACCAATGGAAAAAAAAAACTCTATGGTTAATTCATTTAATTAATAATGAAACTCCATATCATCACAAAGCAGTCATGATAAGAGATGAATGTGGCATGCCACATGTATACATGTCAAGCTCCAATTAATATTTGCACCAAAAGTAGAAATGAAATCCAATAACAAATTGTCTACTTATCCATGTAATTACAATGGATCACAAGCATTTCATCCTCTTTGATGGAACATACTGGTTCAGTTCAGTGTCATTAGACAATAAGCTTCATATCTGATTCATACCGAAACCAGTGAAGAGTGAATTGTACCTTAGTTCCATGTCGTTTGTTCAAGGCTTCATTCCACATATTAGCAGCGTAATCAGGTTGGAGATGATTCCAAACAGTCATAACAGGAGCAACCTGCAGTACAACTTAGCCAATGGACAAAAGACTCAAACTTTTTCTCAGTTCTGTGGATTGTGGATGAAGCCAGATCAAATGCTAGGGATGAGGAGATGCTCTTTCCTACCAATACTTTGAAGGCCTCTAATGTTTAGTTGAATTCTTCAACTTGAATAATTCTTTTTCCCCTCCCACAAAAAATAATTCTATTTTAAAATCTACAACATAGATACACAAGCTGAGTGGTTTTACTGATGATGTTTTATATGCCATTATGGACTGAAATATTAATGCAGACTTTAGGGGGGAACAAAAGCAGAATAGCTTATTAAGATGATTACCGCATGAGCATCCAAGGGAGGTGGATAGTTCGAACCTAAAGTATCTATCCAGCTGAAAATCATGTTATGGTAACCATAAGGTTGGTCAATCATGGTCCTTGCATACTCCCATGCAGCAGTCTCATTAAACTTTGCTCGGATATCAGGATGTAAAGGAAGCAAAGCAATGTGGGGGTTGGAGCTATCTTCGTTCAGTTCAAAGTCCCACCACTCATCCCAAGGTAACACTGCAATAATATCTTCCCCCTGTAAAAGAAAGAAAGGAACCGAATAACATATGTACATTGACTGCAAGTTATTTCTATACAAATGACCAGCCATTGCTCAAACTTACAAGAAGTAGGTTTTGCTTTCTTTTTCTTCTTTTTTGGTAGCACAAGCACAAGGAGTTGTCTTATCATAAAGGAAAAACTATAATTTAACAAGCTTAAGATTCATCTGAGACAGGAAAATTGCTAAATTTAAGCACCGTTACTCCTAAAAAGTATCTTAAAATGTGGAATAACATCGTTCACCAAGCTCTTTATAGTTTTATGTTATGGTAGAAAGAGAAAGGGGAAGAAACAGAATAGACAACAGGGCGAAATAGGAGCAGGATGAGAGACGAGAGAGAGAGAACAGAGGTAGAGAGAAAACTGAATGTATTTCTAGGATTTTTTATCATTAAGCATGCATAGCTATCCTTTAAGATCTCTCCTTATATAGGCTCTTCTAATAAGCATCTTATCTAATCCAAACTACTAACCTCCCAATTAACTAACCAGATATTCTTTATTTATTTATTCTTTTCATATCAATGCTCCCCCCTTCAAAACCCTTGACCCCAAGGGTCGACAATCTGAACCCCAAGACAAAAACAACAGAAAAACAAATAGAACCAGAACTCTAGAGCCAGTAGTGAAGACACATCCCCACACAGAGAGATCTCTATTTTGCCATCCGTTTTCCAGTATCTACGATGTCTTCTGCAGCATCAGGTTGAAGCTCAATCAGATGTATTTGCATCTATGGCCTCTGAAGAACGGCTTATGACAATAAAAACAGAGGTTTTTTGACCGAAGATCATCAACGTCTTCCGCGTGCAGCGTTTTTGTGACTTCCGCATGAGTTGTTGAAGAAAGAGCCGTTGAAGGCGAAGAAATAGGAGACGGAAGGAACAGAGGAAACAGATCCTCGTTTTGAAGAAATAGAGTGGGCATCTTGCGAAACGACATTTTTGCCCTTAATGAAATTGGACCCATTTTCCCCAGCTGCCTATTTGCCTATGACGCGTGTAGAGAAGGACCCAAAAGACCAGCCCAAGACGGTTGATCTCCCCTGCCTGCGTCGAGACCTTTGTTTTCATCGGACGCATTTGACAAATGTATGTCCTGCAATCGGGCGAGAAGTCGAGCATCCTAGAGGGTTGTTGGCTTGAGTAAACGAACAGGCCCAGCAAATCTTTCTTGTAAACCTTCAAGATAGATCTACACCAGATAATCCTCTATTAGGTCAAGTTTGCATGTGATTTCATCGAATGAGTCACTGTAGTCGGCCAGAGTTCCTATTTGTCGCAGACGCATCAATTCGGCCATGGGAACCTCATTGGTAGGTCCAAACCGTTTCTTTATCGCTTCTGTATATTCTTCCCATGCCAACGCTCGTTCCTTTCTTCCACGCATTAGGGCTTGATGTCATTGGAAGGCCTTCTCATCTAGGTGACTGCTGGCCATCATCAGCTTCCAGCTTCAGGGGTAGCATCTATCTGAAAATATTGCTCGCAATTCATAAGCCACCCAAGAATATCCCCTCTCTAAAATCTTGGGAATTCCATCTTCGTGAGTCTTGTTGGTGGTTGGTATTCGTGCTGGTCTTGTCTTCGCCTGTGTCGGCCAACTCTGCCATTGTTGTTGGAGCCTCCAGTGGTACGTGTCTCATCCACTGTGCGTACAAGTACATAAACGTTCATCGGTTTGATCTTCCATCTTCTTCAATGCTGACTGAGAGCGGGTTATGGGCATACAAGGTAGGAAAGATAGGCTTTGATACCACTGTTATGGTAGAAAGAGAAAAGGGAAGAAACAGAGAAAACAGGGGAAAATAGGAAAAAGATGAGAGACGAGAGAGAGAGAGGGAGAGAGCAGAGGTAGAGAGAAAACTGGATGTATTTCTGGGATTTTTATCATTAAGCATACATAGCTATCCTTTAAGATCTCTCCTTATATAGGCTTTTCTACTAAGTATCTTATCTAATCCTAACAACTAACCTCCCAACTAACTAATCAGAATTCTTTATTTATTTATTCTTTTCAAATCATTTTACATCTGAATATTAGTTCTGCAACTTACTTCTGAAGAGCTACTACGCTCAAGCTTAAGATATAAACAAGTCCGGCCAATTCAAATAAACAGATAATCCTAAGCTAGAAATACAAATACAAACACTTTTGACTTTAAACAAAGGAGACATATGACTGCAGAAATGTTTTCAACACGGTGGGAAGAGATAGCAAAAACATGAGTTACAATAAACAGCAGTGCTTTAAAAAAAAAAAAATTGGACTGATTTCCTATACTTTTTTTTTTTTTCTTGGTTACTCCAAGTCTCTTAAATTTTATCTGCCTGCGCCGT
The DNA here is from genome assembly GCF_029017545.1 of Prosopis cineraria. Classification (NCBI taxonomy): domain Eukaryota; kingdom Viridiplantae; phylum Streptophyta; class Magnoliopsida; order Fabales; family Fabaceae; genus Prosopis; species Prosopis cineraria. The sequence continues at coordinate 22,827,219 of NW_026555336.1, forward strand.
TAGTCCTTATATTTTTAAATATTTTTAAAAGGTAGAGCTCTAATTTCCATATTCTGTCTACATCCTACCAATTTTTTGGGGATCAAATCCTAAAACAACTGAGCATCACAGTGCTTTATAGTTTCTACACAAGCTGATAGAAAAGCAGTTTAATCAAAATAATAAGAACTGATTATCAAATGTAATGCATCTATCTGATAATTTGTGCAGCTTAAATGGTTTTACCTTTTCATTCTCATGTCCTGATTCACCAACCCATAGCTTTCCATCAGAATCTCTTAAGCAAACAGCAGTGTGACCAGCATATGCTCCACTGACCCATTTCTCTAGAGTCTCAAACCCACCCCAGCGACGTCGAATTTTTGAAATGGCAAGGAAATCTCCAGAGTGAATGTCATCAACACTGATATTAGTAACCCATGGTTGAGGACGGGCTTCAAAAGAAGCTCCCATGTGTTCCTTTAAAAACCCAAGATTGGAGTTCTCCCCCCATCCAGTATTTGTAAACAAGGGGAAGACTTCCCACAGTGATTGAAGGGTTCCTAGCATCCCAGCTTTCATGAGGAAAATTGATACCCCCTTGTGTTTAGCCTGATTACAAAGATAGTAAGGATCAATAAAACCAATGCATGTTTTAAAACAAACTTTACCATAGGTCCAGCAATGATCTACTGAAGGAAGCCACTTACATACTCATACTCAGCTTTCCCCTCCCACTCTTTGAAATCTAATGTGTGCTCCCGAGACAGGAAATAATAGTCCCATGCCACACGATACGGAGTGGCAAAGACATAAATGTCCATGCATGTCCAACTATGAGCATTACTTACCTGGTTGAGCACACAGATAATCAGCCATGTTAGAATTAATAACTGAAGATCACTCCTATGCCTTCAACTAACAACTTAAACTATAGCAACGACAAACTAGAGGGGGATATGCAATTAGATGTGATAAGAAAACATGATCAAATGAGGTAGACCAAGAACCCCAAGACTCTATAACAAGAAGCAATTCCCACAAGGTTTAAATCAAATTTAGACCAAATTCACAATCCTAAAGTACTCGCATCCATTGACCAAGAAATTTGACGTCAAATTCAGGATTTTAAAATCTACATTTTAAAATTTTGCAAAATCCAAACATAGAATAACGAAGATGACAAATTGAATATTGAAGTGGGCAAACTGCAAGCCCATTAGTTAGCACGACCAGGTAATGTTTCATAACAGATAAACTAAAAACCTAAAATGACTGAAATCAGATCCTTAAAATTCTTAAATTAACGTTCATTAAACCAAAAACTAACCAGAATTTCGATAATAAGAAAATCTGTCCTGAATGACTAAAACTTCAAAACCGCATAGATAAACAGAATCCAAACAAGATATCGAACTTTAGAAGGAAACCTTCAAATGCAAGGTTCCGCCACCAAATTCGGTGCCGCTGTTGTTGTGAAACTCCAACCAGGCGGTGTTGTTGTAGAAGCACGCGCCCTTCCATTCCATGGAGTCATCTGGGGACGAAGCAGCCCGACGAAGGAGGGGAGAAGATCAGCGGCATGTAGAGAGAGTTGAGAATAGGCCAAGATACCTCTCTGGGCAAAAGAGGAAGCACGAGGGTGAAACGGGGATTTCCAAGCAAAGACTTGAAGGCAAAAAATACATAAGAAGGTGAAGATCATGCGCATGATCTTGCGAATGAAAGATTGCGGAGCGGAAGAAGCCATGGCATATCGGGCATCCAGAACGCATGGCGCAGAGACGGTTGGGCGTTAAAAGGGAAGATCTCACTTCGAAGTTTTCTCGGATAGGAATTATTGTTATTTTAATTATTTAATTAAAAGGTTCGTTTAAGGATTAACGGACTTTTTTGAATGTTTATTTTAAAGGAAAAATTATTTATAAATATTGGAAAGTTTATTGCCCCAAGATCTCTAAATTCAGTTTGAGGACCTTGGAGCATTGGGCGATGATTCTATCATATTCTTCCTTTCTTTTTCCTTTCTAATCATTAGATAATAGTTTAAACTTAATCTTTTATAAAATTATTATTAAAATATTAAATTATAAAATATAAATATTAAAATTTAACCTCCTAAAATTTAATATGAGTAATTAAAAAGTACAATAAAAACAAAATAAAAAGGATATTATATAGGAAATTAAATCTAGACTATCATAATCTTAATCTAATGGTTATAAATTAAAAAAAGGAGGCTAAAAAAAAAGGGAAGAGAAGAAGAGAGAATCCTCACTCAGGCATCATAGAGGGGATAAGTTTGAGGGGAAAAAAGATCAAATTACTCTTATTGCAAAAAAATGCATATAATGAAAAATAAGTGGTGTTATTATTGTATATCTAATGTTATACACACGAGTGTGTATGTGTGTGTGTGTGTATATATGGTGGTTTGATAAATATAAGGCTTTGCTTGATATAATGAAAAGTTTTTGATAGAATTAATTAGAATCGAATCGAAATTAGAATTGGAATTGAATTGAGTTATAAAAGTTTATTTTGTATGAGTATGGAATCCTAATATAATTTTAATAATTATATGCATTTAAAATAACAAAGATACCAAAATGCCCCCTTGCTAGAAAAAAGTCCCACCATACCTCTCCTCCTACGCATGACCTCGGTAATTCAACTGCATGGAAAGAGAGATGCCATGGAGAGAGAGAGGGAAAGAGAGAGGGGGGAGAGACATTGTGGGCGGTGGTTGGTGGCCAAGAGCCTTAAAGAGCTCAAGCACCTTTGCAAGTCCACATTTCGCATATAGATGAGCAATGCCCAAACTTGGATGAGCGCCGCTGAGGCAAAAGCCCGATGAAGTAGAGGTGGAGGTGAAGATAGAAATGAATGTGGGTGGTGAAGTCAGAAGCGTTCGGCTCCAACTACAATTTCGATGACAAATCACACCGTCTACCATCTCCCACATCAATGCTACAATTCAAAAGCAATTGCAGCTAAGAGACCAAGCTCCAGAGGGCATAAGAATCAGAGAAAGAAAGCGAGGCAGAGGCAACTGAAGTAGAAGATGTATTCCGAGAGTGTGAAGGCAAATTAAGAGGAGGAGGATTTTTTCGGGTTTGATATGTTGAAGGAGGATTACTTTGGATTCGATATACCAAATTGGGAGTAGGTGTTCGATTTCTCAATATCAGAACCAGAATCTCATTACTGTTCGAAGATACTCCATCGTGTTTGGGGGAGATGATGTCGATATTAGTAGAGGAAGGTTTTAAAGCGAACAAAACAAGTAAAAAAGAGGTAGAGATAAGATGGAGGGCATGGTGGTCTGAAAAAATTAATTTCATGAAATTTGACCTGCTCCATCGTCATTATGATGGAATCTAATTTAGGGAAATTTTGTTGAATCTAGACTCCTAAGAATCACAATTCAAATGTACCAAACTTGTCTCCATCAGGATTTCATTTCTATTTCTAATTCTTTTTACATGATTCTTGCATACCAAACATGACCTAAGTTCACTTTAGATTAGTATCATAAGAGCAGTAATGGGTTTGAATTTAGTAAAATGAGTTAGTCTAAACTAAAGTTCAAATCCTCACTAAAAGATATATCCATATTTAATGCATCAAATAAGACTTTGTCTTTAACAAAATGATATCTATAAGTAATAAAAAAAAGAGTAGCATGAGAGCCTGTTTGGTTTCAACCCTTACATATTTGATAAGTCCTTTTACAATTCATTTATACGTATAAGTTGTTTGGATTGATATTAGTCTTCAAATAAACCCATCTTCCTAACATGAAAAATCATGCTTTTTACATTAAAAGTGGGGTTCAACAGGCTATAGAAGAAAGTTGCACAAGACAAAAGAATTTTGCACATGAAGTACGATATGTTTACACATGTGGAAGATATGTTGCATACTTGAAAATATATTGCACACATTATAAAAGGCATGGACCATAAAAGAAAGTTGTACATGGCAGAAGACAAGTTGCACACATGAAAGATAATAGATTTTGGAGCAAGAAACTTACCTTAGATGATGTATCAAATGAACATCATAGGCAAGAACAAAGTTACATGGCCGAACTTGGTTCTTGATTTCACAGCAAATACACTCACATAAAGAGAAAGAGAATAGAGGAAGCAGAGACTAATCGCAAAACTTACATTCCATTCTAAAAATTAAAAGGGAGGAAATTACACTTGAGGACATAAGAACATTGGACATTATGACCCAACATTCATCATAATTGTGATAAAACCCCCGATAACCTCCCCCAATATCCACTTGACCTTAGGAGGGGTTAACTAAATCACCATATATTAATACCAAACTAAAACAATAATTAATTTGAAAAGGGCTTAAGACCTAAGACTTTATTTTACAAATCATCAAAATCTTTATGTGTCAAGCAAAACATAGCAGAAGCTAATCATATGCATTCATCACAATAAATATATAATTTTACAGCAAAGAAACCAAGTCTGAAAATAGGGCATGTATTGGGACATGCACCACATGTGCTGCGACATATGGCACAAAACCATGAGCACCTTCCCTGTGCCATGCATCGTGGCATGGCATGTAATACACCGCAGCACACATGACATAATTTTTCTGCTGTTATATGATAGTTCATAGGGCAAAGTTTCATTGTGCACTATTTCCCCATACGACATTTGATTAGAGTGATTCAAGCGTCTAAATGAAGCTTATTTCATAAGGTAACTAATGAGAGAGGTTTGGATATGATCTAATGGTCTGATCAAAATTTGAATACTAGGGTGCAAAAAGCTATTTTTTCTAAAAATTTAGTGTACCTAAAAGCTCAAATCACTCACATTATCTTATTAGACTATTCTAGGCATTGAATCAAGTCCAAAAAGACCTTATATACCTGATTGAATACATGTTACATTATATATACACAGAGATTAGAATTTGGCCGCTCAATAGCCCATTTACACTTCGAGCAACTATTTGCAACTTAACATAAAAACACTAGTTTAGCCATTTCACCATAAGTTAACATCATTTCACAAGTTTACCACATTCACAACAACTAAATCTTAGCCCATGCATCTCATTTCACTACATATTCACATATCTAAGATAAGATTTACAAAATCACAACAATTCACAACTTTAAACATGCATGTAAGTCTTATGGCAACTTATATATACAATATCCACAATAATTGAGTTCATTACACAAACTCCAAATTCATATGGCTTTGACAACTCTAAGCCAATCTTGAATCCTTCCTTTTACCTAGCTCACAACTATGGCTTGTAAAAATATAGCTACGGGGTGAGATAATAATCTCAATAACAAAATAACTCTCTACCACCAATTATCACATGTAACTATAAGTAAGTATAACATAGTATATAGTTGAAGATAGCATGTAAGATGGATTTCACCTCAATTTACTATATAAATATAATATTTCACTACTTTCATAAGCCATTTTCACAACAATTCACCACCAATAGCCAAATCACCTTGACTCGAAACCATAGGCTCGCCTTAGATCAATGCACACACATTCATTAGCCTTGAACTCACCTTCAGTGGTAGAATCACCTAGCCAAAGGTGTTCTATCTCGCTTTTGGACTATGGTTTTTCCTCATTACACACAATAGGGTGTTGTTAGCTTTAACACTACATCACAAATGCTAAGGGGCCTAAATCTCTAATACTGCATCTCAATAGGCACTAAGAAGATAATCTCCAACACCGCACCTCAATAGGTACTAAGGAGATACAATTTTCTAACATTGCATCTCGTTGGGTACTAAGGAGAATAACGCCATATAGTCTTTTACTACTTCTCCTTATGGGTGAACTCCCACCACTATGGTTATGCTTTCGCATAAACCACATATATAAAACTATGTACATATGCATATATAATCATCAAAGATGTAATTTCATAAACTTAAATCTTTAGAAATCAATTTCATGTAATAATACTCATTTGGCAGATATGCTTATTCTAAAACATTTTCTATTAGGATAGGCTGGCATCTAAGAAGAGTGAATTGGGTGACACTTAAAAAATTTTGAAAACTTAAAAAGAGTAAAAACTTTAGTGTGAAAGATGTAGATGAGACACTTAAGATTTATACTGGTTCAACCCCAAACTTGGCCCATGTCTAGTCCTCAAGATCACACTTGAGATTTTCAACTAAGTTCACAAGCCTCAATGGGTGCTTGCTACTATAATATAACTCTCAAGACTTAACTTGTCTTGAATCACTGAACAAACCTTGCTACAACCTAGCAAGTTGTTATAGACACTTGAAAATACCCTTTTGAATTTTTTGAAGAATGAAATAAAATTTCACAAAAAACTCTCTTAAAGAGTAGATGAAATTATAATTGAAAGCTTATAAATTTATGAGAGCATTTTCACAATTCTTTTCAAGAATAATCAATGAATGCAAGATGTTAAAGCATAATTTTGAAAACTTTTCAAATGCTCAAATGAAGATTAGTTCGCTCAATGATCATTAATTTTTGTTCTGGCTCAAAATGAATTGCATATATAATTTTAATAGTTGATAGACTATTAGAATAATAATTCTATCTGTTGGTGCAATTTCTTGTGGGTGATAAATCACATGAACCCTATGAACTCTCACTCGTGATTTTGCACTTATGAATAAGTGTTTAATTCTACATGCTAAAACTTACAAGTGAATCTATAGCTTTTATACATGTTTCTACATATGTGAAATGCAACATCCTAAGTTTCCTCATTAGTAATTATCAGTGTTTTCAAGGGTAATTTGGTCGATTTAGATAAATTGTTAATTTAGCGAGGGTTATGGAGACTAATATAGTTTTTGAATCCTTGGACAACCTTAGAAAAGGGCTAGGTCGAGGTTCAAGTGGGCCATAGCATAGAAGGGAGTTTAAAATTTTGTGGGGTTTTTTGTACCATGCACCACGGTGAGCGTGTCAATGTGCCGCAGCGCACATGCAGAATCAGCACTTATCAGATCGTGGAATCAAATCAAAAAATAGAAGAGAAAAAGAGAGATAACGAGAAAGTGATAGAGGATAGCTTATAGTCTGTTAAGGCATGATCCCTAGGCTACCTTGAGGACATTTAGAGCTTGAATTACTATTGGGTAAGTTGTACATTCCCTCTTCTCCCTCTTTTATGCAAAAATCTGAACAATTAGGGTAATGAGGCCTTTGATTTCAGTTCCCTCAGGTTTAGACTGAACCCATTAATTTATTTAAAATCTTGGAGAGTTAAATCAAGCTTCTAACATTAAGTTTATGAGTTTTGTGGTGATTGAGAATTTTTGATAAGGGTTTGGACGAACCCTGAGTATAATTTGAGGATTTTGAGATAATGTGGGACATTGATTAGGGAATTTGGTGTGTTGGAATGTTTAATAAGAAGGTTAGAGTGTGTGAGAATGGTTGGTATTGTTGAAAAGGAATTTGAGTATTTTAGACACTTAGACCCTAGAGAATTCGGAGTTATCTGAAGTGGTAATTGATGATTGTCACTTATTAGTGTAGATTAAGCATTTGCTCGAGCCATATCGTGTGTATAGAATGTGTAGAGCTAACGTTGAGCCACGGTAACCCTTTTGTATGACAAAGGGTTGAGGTAACCATATAGTTTATTGTGTTTATTAACTATTATAACTGTGTAGAAGTAATTACTAATGATAAAGTTGTGGTTTTGAAGAGTTTTGTGTATAATTTGACATTGTAAATGATTTTAGTATGAAAAATTAATTTGTAAATGGTTATTGATTTTAATTGAAAAGTATATACTATATAGATAAGGTTGTGATGTGGAAATGTGATGAAAAGTAGTAAAAATTGCGAAAGAGCATGATCATAAAAGGTAGGAGTTCACTCATGATATGTGGGGTTATGTGTGTGTGGAGATACGTGAGTGAAAAATCTACATGGTTGGGCTGACACCATGGGACATTCGGTGCAGCATTATATGGGACTATTATCATGGGATATTCGAGCAATTTGGCAACTCCCTAGTACCCATTAGGGTACGGTTAGGAGTCAACGATGCCTCTATCACAAGTGTGTGAAGAGGAAAAAACTATAGTCCGTAGGTGAGTTAGATTACCTTTGGTCGGGTATTTCTACCATCAAAAGTGTGCTCGAGTTAACAAGTGGTTAATTTAGGAGAACCTATGGCTACTAGCCTAACCTTATTTCTTACCACAATACCAATGTTATCAAGTTTGTTTCTAAAGACCCATTTCGTCTCAATTATAAGATGTCTAGGCATTTAGTGTCAAACTTGACTTCTCTCAAACTAGTTTAACTCTTCTTGCATTGTTATGAGCCAATACTCATTAGATAAGGCTTCTTTGATGTCAAAAGGTTCAATATTAGAAAGAAATGTACTAAAATGGCAAACTTCTCTAACTGAACCCCTTGTTCTAACTTTATCACCAACTTCTCTAATGACTTGATCAATAAGATGTGACTTACTATATCTCCAACCTTTTGAAAGATCATTTGTCTGTCTATTTTAATCATTAGTCATGGTATCCTTGTTGGTTTGATTTTCCTCCTTTTCTTTCAGTGAGAGATCATTGAGAGGAAGATTTACAATTTCTTCTTCCTTATTCTCATTTGATAAGGAGTCATTAAATCTAACATAAATTGACTCTTCAACTGATAAGGTTCTTTTGTTAAAGACTCTAAAAGCTTTACTTCTATTGGAATAACTGATAAATACAGCTTCATCACTTTTAGAATCAAATTTGTCTAAATTATCCTTACCATTGTTGAGTACAAAACACTTATAGCCAAATACATGCAGATGAGAGATGTTAAGCTTTCTTCCCTTGTAGAGCTCATGTGGGGCTTTGTTCGGAATGGGTCAAATGTGTGCTTTGTTTGTGATGTAACATGCTGTGCTCATGGCATCTACCTAAAAATATTTTAGGAATTTCTTCTCATTTAGCATGGTCCTTGCCATTTCCTCCAAGGTTCTATTCTTTCTCTCCACAACTCCATTTTGTTGATGTGTTATAGGAGCTAAGAATTCATGACTAATTCCTATTCTTCACTATCACTAGTTTCAGGGATCAAAATCTTCCTTTGTCACTTTTAGAGCCAGTGACTTCGTCTTATTAGCATCTTCCTTTAGTATGGATAGTCTTTCTTCATGCTTGGCAAGACTTCCAAGTAGTGTTGGCATAGATCTCATGAAGTCACTTTTTACTTCTTTAATGGTAGTAATTTTGGGTTGCCATTTAATAGGGAGACCTCTCATAATTTTTTTTGACTTGTTCCTTTTAAGTATAAGTCTTTTCAAGTGTTACAAGCTTATTCATCATATGTGTGTATCTAACTTGCATATCTTTCATACTTTCTCCAGGCTTCATCTTGAATAGCTCATATTGCTGAGTCAATGTACTCATTTTATTCTCCTTGACTCCTTCAGTGCCTTCATGAGCAATCTTTAGATCATCTCATATTTCCTTTGTTGTTTTCATATTACTCACATGGAAGTACTCTTGTTGACTCAAGGCACTTGCAATAATTAATTTCGCCTTGGAGTTTAGCAGCATAAGTTTTTCTTCCTTTTTTTTGTGAATTCACTCCTTTCTTTTCTTACAAGTTGCCCTTCTATGATTTTATATGGAATATAAGGACCACTCTCAACAATCTCCCATAAATCAAGGTCTGAGACCTCAAAGAATAATCTCATCTTACTTTTTCAGAAGGTGTAGTTTTCACCATTGAATCCTAGGGGCCTATTAATCTCAGCACCTTTTGGGAGAACACTATCACCAAAACCACCCATAAGATCCTCTTAGACTATCAAATGCTTAATCAAGAGTCCAAGCTCTAATACTAAGTATTAAGATAGGCTGGCACCGAAGAAGGGAGTGAATTAGGTGACACTTAAAAACTTTTAAAAACTTAAAAAGAGTGAAAACTTTACTGTGAAGGAAGAAGATGAGACACTCAAGATTTATATTGGTTCAGCTCCAAACTTGGCTTATGTTCGGTCTTCAAGATCACACTTGAGATTTTCAACTATGTTCACAACTTTCAATGGGTGCTTGCCACCACAGTATAACTCTCAAGACTTAAGTTGTCTTGCATTACTTAACAAACCTTGCTACAATCGAGCAAGTTATTGAAAACATTTGAAAATACCTTTTCGAATTTTTTGAAGAAGGAAATAAACTTTCATAGAAAACTCTATTAAAGAGTAAATGAAATTACAATTGAAAGCTTATAAACTTATGAGAGCCTTTTCACAATTATTTTCAAGAATATTGAATGAATGCAAGATGTTAAAGCACAATTTGAAAACTTTTCAAATGCTCAAATGAAGATTAATTCACTCAAGGATCATTAGTTCTTGTTCTGGCTCAAAATGAATCGCATATATAGTTTTAATGGTTGATAGACCGTTAGAATAGTGATTCTATCTGTTGGTGCAATTTCTTGTGAGTAACTAGCAGAATCATGCGTAAATTGCACTTGGCTTGTTCCAGATATGTGTTGGATAGGGAGGTGCGGCAAAAGGTTACAATTTTAAAGTCCTTATCCTAATATAGTCTGAATGAACTCATTTAAGTCAATATGAATGTAAGAGTTACATTTTAATTCTTCGAACTTGGTGCATGTTCTCTTCAAGAGTTTGGATCTCAGGAGCTGACAACATAGATCTGCTCCCTTTATCGGTATCCACATGAACATTCTCTAACTCGAACAGTGTGCTAGTGCTCCCAATGTCCGTTCTTCTTTGAATGTTAGTTTTCTTTTCTATAGGGTGTTTCATGGCTCAAAGTGTTTTTCTATTAGAACTTTTCTAACTATTTCTTCATAAAGCATGTCCCTATCTATATATAGTATATGGATCGATGTTTTCATCTTCCACTTAAAGAGCCCTCGAAAATTAATTAAATTTATCTTATAAATTTAATCCATGATATTATATCTAATTCAAATTTATGTTATAAATTTAAATTATAAAACGAACATGAGATTCTCTCATATCATGGGAGTATTAAATTTAATCTATCATATAAAATTAAATTTAAAACTAACACAATATAATATAATATAATATATATCACATATACATATTATATTATATATATACAAATATACATACATACATATATATATATATATATATTTTAAAAATATTATATAATATATATATAGTTTAATTTTATATATCATATACATACACACACACACACACATGAATATATATATATGTATTTTGAAAATATATATATATATATATATATAAAATTATATTTTATATTTTATATTTCATATAAATATATATAATATATATATATATAATTTTATATATCATATACATATACATATATATACACATACACATATGAATATATATATTTCAAATATATATATAGATATATAAAATTATATTTGAAATTTTATATTTCATATAAATATATATATATAAATACTTATCAAATAAATATTCATATATATATATATATATATATAATTCATTCATCCTATATTACATTTATTGAATCTAGACATATTCTAAATTAAATGAACTTGGATATTATAGCTTGAGTTGGGCTGTTGTTATGTACAACCTTATAGGCCCATATGAAGTTGACAGTATGTTAATTATGCTATTAGCCCACAAGTCACAAGGGGCCTCTAGCAAGACATTGCAACTACCCAATCACATGGGGATCGATGATCTGATGTAACTAATCATGCAATCGTATCACATCCCTTTGTCACGTGATATTTCAGTTAAGTGTAAGACATGGAATTGTCATTCTCCTTTACGTAACTGTTACTTTCTCAATCTTTGAGTGGACTGGCTATAGCAATGGAAAAGTGCCTTTTCATTATAGTATGGCCATATATTTTCTCAGTCTTACTCATCAAAGGGCCTAGTAATATCTCTCACTTAATGTGAGGGATAAATTCTATCTTGACCACTCATATTCTTCTGCATAAATATCATTAAACTCAATCATAGCCTTTATGATCATACGGTTAAAGGTGACTTTTGACTAGGTTAAAGTTCAGTGGACTTCATATAGGAATCCATGATGATCTCAAGTCAAAGGGCTTAGTAATATAGTTACATATGAGATAAGCTTATGACTTGTATTATGCAACTTTCTCATAGCGGGTCGGTCCAGTACCTTGTACTATTTCAAGTGCCTATAACTTTGATTTATATCTTTATAATTAATCAAAGTCATACTAGTCTTGTTCATCTATGATCCTTCATAGATGATCAACTAGGAATATTTAGGACAATTACTATAGTTTGTCCAAAGATATAATTATCATAATGAACATGCAATTGATATGATAACAAAAAACAAATTCATTAAATAACAATGTGCATAATACATTGATTGGCCTAAGGCACAATTTCCAATAATATGTATATGTGATAAATCATGCGTGAAACCCTATGAACTTTCACGTGTGGTTTTGCACTTATGAATAAGCGTTCAGTTCTATGTGCTAAAACTTACGAGTGAACCTATAGCTGTCACTCTGATTCAGCATTTGTAAAACTATCATCAGTTCTATGTGCCAGAACTCATGTGGAACCTCTTTGCTCTCACACATGGTTTTGCATATGAGAAACCATCATTAGTTCTATGTGACAAATCACATTTGAAACCTCTTTACTCTCACATATGAAATGGCTGACAGAATGCCAAAGCCAATACTGGTGTACAAAACTCGTGTAGAACCAAAAGGTTATCACGTGTGAAATAGCAAGAAATAATACACAAATTGGTCTAGGTTCATTTTCACACGTGGAACTGTACATGACTCAAGCAAGATTTTGCATGGTTAGGAGATATGGATTTGTGAATCATGGATCATGCAAGTGAACAATTTTAATTTAGCTTGAGATAACTTAAGACTCAACATAGTAATATGTGATTGTGTAACAAGTGATAAATCACATGTGGCCACCATCAAATCTCAAGCGTGAAACAACACTTTGACATAATGTAATGAAGCACAATTGCTAAAACTTGCATGGACAAGAAAGGCTCTCATGTATGATTTTGCATGGACAAGCAAAGCTTAAGGCATCACGTGACATAAGTGATAAAGCACACGTGAATCACTTCCTGACTCTTGCATGATTCAGTAGTTAGTATGCCAGACCTATAGATTCTCGTGAGTAAATGATCCTGCACCTCACACTACAATCAGCTATAATGAATTTCAATGTGCAAGAAAGACATTGTTTACAAGATTTAATATACTTAGATGAGTCTCAATACATATAAATGAGACATATGATACATTCATTTTAGTGATTATGAAAAGTGATTAAGCTCTCAAACTTTTTACATTGAATCTAAGAGAATTTAAAATAACTTATCCTAAGCATCTTCATCTTCTCTTGATTCTTCATGTTCTTGAGGTTTTATCTTCATCTATGATTCTTTATATCTGCAAACATAACAAATACCTCTTCTCTTAGTTTTATAATCATCAAAATACATGATCCAACATTTTCATGTAATAATATTATACTCCCAAATAGTTACAATAGATAATCTAATAGAGAAAGTTGTTTTGTTATCTCAATACTTCTATCACAAGAAAGGTTACTCGTAGACTTTCACAATTGCTAACGATTTGCTACAAGCTTCCTTTCTTACTTTACACATAATAGAGGCCAATCTACACACAATTTGCACCATTCATCAATTAATCCAATTAATCAAAAATACTTAATTATTACTTAAAGCTATATTTAGCCGTCCATTCTTTTTCACTTAGCCACTCTAGGTTTATTATCCCTCAACTTCCACTTTCTATCACCTTTAGTGATCCCATTTCACTTCTAGTCAATTTCCTCCCCTTTTTACAATTGATTTAAGGCCAAATCAAGCTTACAGCTTCATAGTTTTATCATTTAACCCCAAAATAGTCACAAAGTCTTAATTTAACTCCTGAGAACCTTTTCATTACTATTAGGTAAGAAACTAACCCCTTAAATATTTTTATTCAATTTGTCTATAACTTATATGAAGAGAAATTATAGTAGAATTGATGGTAAGGGCGATACAAAACTTAACTGATAAGCTTCCAGTTGAAGATGTCTTCCAAGCTTTCAAGAAATCTTTCCCTAGCATAGAGATGACCTCCTCTTCTCTCCTTTTATGCTTTTTCTCCTTTTTCTCTCTTGAACCACGAGCTAACCACGCATATATCAGGTCATTTTCTATGCTAAGCATTGTGGCATGGGCAACTTGTGCCGCAGTGTATGATACAATGAGGAAAATCCTTACCGCGTGCACACTATCCATTCTAAGATGTGATTCTTCCTCTTATATCTATTCATTCAACATTCCAAAGACTCAAAGCATCAAGTAATCATCTAAATTTCTAATTATTGCTAATTACTAATTCACTCTTAATTAATAACTAATAATAGGATTAGAAAATCAAGATGTTACAATTCTCTCCTCCTTTTAAGAATTTTACCCCCCAAATTCATAAAATACTTAAAAACATACCTAAACACAATTGTTTCATAATGAACATGTCTTGGACACAAGCATTCACATGTATATTTAAGGTAGTCTTCCTTTCATCCATATATCACTTTCATAGGAAATAGTCGCTTTCTTAACATGATACCTTTAGATGTGTCTATAATGATCATAAGATATGTGTTAAAGTAGCAGACACTGTAACATATTTCTATGATATTATGAAATTCAAAGGACATTTTTGAAAGTATTTTCCTTTCAAGGACTCACACAGCAATAAAGCAAGGATTTATTCACTTTCTTTCTAATTGCAATTTTAAGCACATGTGGAATGAAACACATGCTACGGCGTTACTCTTACTTGTAAGAACATATATCATTTTCATTTATTATCAACACCATACAAACTTAAGTTTAGATACTCACAGTACCTAAACCTAAATTCCTCTATTATATTGATCTCACATGACATCAATTTAGAATAATTTATTGTTTAGCTATAGGTATCATGGATATAAGGATCCATAACTTGATCAAAGTATACTTATGGATCTCATCTCAACTTGCTCTTTGTATCGAAGCGACATATGATTTGTATTTGTTTTTTTACCATATCAACACTTTTGCTACCTTACTAGTGAACACAAATGTATCATCTTTGAACATTCCTTTTGAATGCTAAAGGCATTTTCTTCTGTGAGAAAGCCAGCTTTATCAACCTGTATGACATACTAGACATTGTATATTTTTGCGCGCACATATAGAAGTAATGAAAAAAGAATAATTCTCATTAATATAACCAAAACATCAAGTTTCTCTTTTGACAATATAGACATGCCAAGAGCCCTTAATGTTTCTCAAATATCTCCTTGGCTTGGCTTTTATTAGGGAATTTGCTATCATACATTTCACGAAAATAGTATAGTGACAATTTTCTACACTATATAATCCCTTAAAAATTGTACTTGATATCTATATGTTTGGTTTTGCTGTGGTACTTAGGATCATTGGTGTAGGCTATGTCTGTCATGTTGTCATAATGAATTAATACTAGATTTATACTTTCATTTCCAAACCTAAGTCATGCTATAAACTTAGCTTCCATAAAGTGTAGGGCTATGCATGTCTACTCCTTACTACTCCAACAAATGGTCTCATTGTTCAACAAGAAAGTATAGCTTGAAGTCGATGTTCATTCATCTTCATCTCTGCCTAAATTTGTGTTGGAGTATCCTATTAGGTATAGATCACTCCCTTGGTAACATAGTGCATAATCAATAGTACCCTTCAAGTATCTCAAAATCCTCTTCACAGCCTTCTAATGTTCTTCACTAAGGTTGGACTGGTAGCAACTCACAAGTCTTCCCACATAACAGATGTCTGGGCTTGTACACATTATTGCATATATCAGATTTTGGACCACGTTAACATATGGAACTCTTTCCATCTTCTTTTTGGCTATCTTTATTTTAGGACCTATGTCAAGACTAAGCTTCACACCTGAAGCTACAGAGGTATCCATGGGTTTACATTCTTTCATATTAAACTTCTAAAGAGTTTTTCTTCTCTTGTGAAAGAGAAAGGAGCTTCTTAGAGTGATTTCTTTAGATTTTAAGTCTAAGAATGTATTTTGCTTCACCCATATCCTTCATTTCAAAATTTGATGAAAGTCATTCTTTAATAGTGATTATCGAATGCAAATTATTTATGCTAATAGAATATTATCCAAATAAAGAGATAGTATTACAAAGTTCCTGTTGAACATCTTGATATAAACATGGTAGTTTTCCTCAATCATTTAGAGGTCATATGATGTTATCATTTTGTGAAACCTCAAATATCACTGTTTGGATGATTGTTTTTATCCATAAATTGATCTATTTAATTTACATACTTTATCTTTTCCTTTTTCAATGAAACCTATTGGTTGTTGCATACAGATTCATCCATATCACTTTTAGAAAAGCAATTTTACATCCATCTGGTATATGATTAGACATATTATTTATACACTTTATCCATATATTTAGGACCTATTTTGCATGATATATTCCCTAACTATGTGCATTCTTAGTGTTAAAAGTGATAAAATTGCCTAAGGGGTGAATTTATGCACTAGGGGTATTTTGGTCCAAATTTGCACGTTTTATGAAACAATTTGATTTTTATTGGATTAAATGTCATGGTTTCCTAGATTCATCATGGTCTAATTAGTTTTCAAAAATTCATTTTTATTTAGGAGATATTGCATAAAAGTCACACTTTAGGGTTGTTGACTTGGTTGACCTAGTTTGGGCTTTGCACGTGCATGTGTTTACATTGTGCTTCTCACATGGCATTGCTCTTGAGTTTCATATATAAATATTTTCCCATTTAAATAATTAAGTCCTTGTGTAAAAATATAATTTATTTTGTCACACATATATTATTAGATTAAATCAAGTGTTATTTTGTATCTAAGGTGAACAAGTGTACTTAGACTTGCATTAATTAAGCTAAAGGCAAGCAAGGAAGGCTTTTGGGCTTGAGTTAAGCTTGCAAGGCCTTGTAAGAGGAGAAGGAGCTATAAAATTCAAATTCAAAATGACAAGCATGTGGTGCCACATCACTCAAATCTCCTAACTAGGAAACTCATATTCTCTCCTTAATCCTTGTTTTGACTTTTTGATTTGGAAATAAAATTTGTAGCTAACAAAATCACCTTGAAATCAGCTCATATGCCTCCCTTTTGATTTGAACCTAATCTCTTTGTGTCTAAGTTCATTATAGGCTTGATCTACGCACTTAATTTCGACTAACTCATACACATATCACTTATCACTGACACAATCATCCATACTAATTCAAGGTTGGAGCAATTTCTTTGAAGACCTAATTTCATTCACTCATCCACTCATTTTTCACATTCTCTCATCTCTTCCCTTCCATCTCTCTTCACAAATTTCATCTATCACTACATTACACTAAAAAAACACACACAAAACCCCAATCTCCATTTATTCATCCATCTAAGGTTTTCATCTCCAATGGTAGGTGAGTTTTAGTTTGGCCAAGACATGAAGAATAGGTCTTTCATAAAGTTTGAAGGCTATGGGGCTTGTAGATCTCAGAGGAGGAGGAAGATGATGAGGTTGAACACTTATCTTTAGTTTATAATTACTCTACCCTAGTTTTCTTCAATATCTTGATGTTATAAGGCCATAATTTTAGATTATTTCATCATGTATTTGAGCTATAATCTTGGTTTGGTTGTATTTATTGTTGAGAACTTGGTGACTTGATTTTCTTTTTTTGATTTGGTACTTCCTTATATTAGTAGATGTTATCATAATCTTGACATTTCCATTAGTGTCTCATCTTACATTTTTTACATCATAATCTTGAGTGGTTGATGCTTGATTTATTATTTTCTCACCATAATCTTGGGAGCTTACATGTTTTTTGGGAAGGGCCAAATCACTTATGCATAATTCATATCGAACTTGGTCAATGTTTAAAACTAACCTAATTAATTAAACTAAGGATCTTAATTTAGGACTTAGGGCAATTGTTTGGAAGGTTAAGAGGCTAGAGATAATTTTTCTAGTTTTCTTCATTTTAGGCCAAGAGAGTAAAGTAATCTAAAGTCAACTTGATTAATTTTTAAGCAAATGAATCACTCACTATTCTAGCTCTAAGATCCTACCATTTCATAAGAAACCACAAAAAATACTTTAATTTAGTTTTAAAGCTTTCTTTTTAATTTTTAAAAATTCAAATCAAAATTATCAACCCTTTAAGTAGTTTAATTCACACTGGTTATCTTTACTTAATCATGGTAAGCCTCCTCAAGAGAATCGACCTAGATTGACCATTATCTATATAGTGTGGAACTTAGTACTATTTTGGCATTTAACAACAAACTCTTTCTAGTATAACTCTAAATCCAAAGTATTTACTATTGCCAAAATTAGTCTAATAGAATTGAAGTGCACAACAGGGGGAAAAGTATTCTAATAATCTATTCCCTCTTATTGTGTATACCCCTTTGCTACTAAGCAATCTTTGTATTTATCCATTAATTTATCCACTTTTCTTTTGATTTTAAGAACCTAATTGTTCCTAATAGCTTTTTGGCCACGTGGTAAATCAACTAATTCCATATTTGGTTAGTCCTCATGGAATCAATTTCTTCTTTCATTTATCCTTACTCCTTAGTAGGTCTTTATAGTGCTTCATTTATAAAATATGGCTCATCATCATCTTGAGGAGTTACCATCAGTGCTTCACCCTCAATTTAGAAGCATCTTTTAGGCACACTTTCTCTATTACTTCTATGAAGTGGGGTTTGTTGGATAGGGAGGTGCAGCGGAAGATTAAAATTTTAAAGTCTCTATCCTGATATAGATCGAACGAACTTGTTTAAGTCAAGGGGATAGAAGAGTTATCTTTTAATTCTTCAAACTTGGCGCACGTTCTCTTCAAGAGTTTGGATCTCTGGAGCTGACAATGTAGATTTGCTCCCTCTACTGGTATCCACACGAATAGCTCTCTAACTCGAATAGCGTGCTAGCCCTCCCAACGTCCGTTCTTCTTTGAACATTAGTTTTCTTTCTATAGGGTGTTCATTGGCTCTCAAAGTGTTTTTGCCGTCAGAACTTTTTCTAACTCTCTCATCCTTTAAAAAGGACATCCTTATCTATATATAGTATATAGATTAGGGTTTTCGTCTTTCACTTAAAAGCCTACGAAAATTTAATTAAATTTATCTCATAAATTTAATCCATGATATCATATCTAATTCAAATTTATCTTATGCATTCAAATTATAAAACTGACATGATATTCTCTCCTATCATGTTAGTTATTAAATTTAATTTATCATATAAAATTAAATTTAAAACTAACATAATGTAATATATTATAATATATATCACATATACATATTATATTATATATATATATATATATTTTGAATATATATATATTATATTATATTACATATATATATATATATCATAGACATATATCATATATATATCTTATATATACACACACACACACATGAATATATATATTTTGAATATATATATATATAAAATTATATTTTGAATTTTATATTTCATATAAATATATATATAAATATTTATGAAATAAATATTCAAATATATATATATATAATTCATTTACCCTATATTATATTCATTGAATCTAGACATGTTCCAGATTTAATGAACTTGGACATTATAGCTCGAGTTGGGCTATTCTTGTGTGCAACCCTATAGGCCCATATGAAATTGGCAGTAGGCTAATTGCGTTATTAGCCTACAAGTCACAAGTGGCCTCTAACAAGACATTACAACTATCTAATTCACATGAGGATCGATAATTTGATGTAACCTATCATGCAACCGTATGACATCTCTTTTGTCACGCAATATTTTGATCAACTATAAGACATGGAATTGTCATTCTCCTTTACCTAACCTTTACTTTCTCGATCTCTGAGTGGACTGACAGTAGAAATGGAAAAATCCTTTCCATTCTAATATGGCCATAAATTTTCTCAGTCTTACTCATCGAGGGGCCCAGTAATATCTCTCACTTAATGTGAGGGACAAATTCCATCTTGATTACTCATATTTATTTACATGAATATCACTAAACTCAATCATAGCCTCTATGATCACCCAGTCAAAGGTGACTTTTGACTAGGTCAAAGTTCAGTGGTCATCATGTAGGAATCCATGATGATCTCAGGTCGAAGGGCTTAGTGATATAGTTACATATTAGATAAGCTTATGACTTGCACCATGTAGCTTTCTCATAGTGGGTCGATCTAGGACCTTATACTCTTTTAAGTGCCTATGACTTTGATTAATTATGACTTTGATTTATATCCCTATAATTAATTAAAGTCATATTAGTCTTGTTTCATCTATGATCCCTCATAGATAATTGACTAGGGACATTTAGGACAATCGCTATAGTTTGTCCAAGGATACAGTTATGATATTGAACATGCAATTGTTATGATAACAAAAGAGAAATTCATTAAATAGTGATGTGCATAGTACAATAATTGGCCCTAGGGTACAATTTCCAACAGGGTCTCCTATGAATTTTGATTCTTTTTAGGTCTTTTGGAAGACATTTCAGAGCTCCTACTTAGATAAGTATATTGTGATAATTTAGACCTATCTATTTGTTTTATATTATGTTGCTCCCATGTCTCATAAAGAGATACAGTTCGGTCAACTTCTCCCTTGTTAGAAAACACATTTTCTAAAAATATGGTATTTCTAAATTCAATTTCATTTATAGTTCCATCATCTTTTTCGCCAATGAAAATATAACCTTTTGATTGCTCAAAGTATCTCATAATGATACATTTATTCCCTCTTAAACCTAATTTTTCTTATTTTTGAGAATGATCATGGATATATGTAACTGAGCTCTATGGTCTTAGGATATTTAAATGCAGTTTCCATTTTGTGAAAGTGACTAATTTTGAGGGCACACGATTAAGTATGAAAGTTGCAATTACAAAGCATCCCCCTAACATGAGATTGGAAGATTTGCTTGTGCCATTATTGACCTAACCATATCTAAAAGAGTTCTCTTTTTTTCTTTCAACAACCCCATTTTGTTACAGAGTGCCAAAAATAGTTGTCTAATTATTCCTTTTTCCTTCACGAAGTTCTTTAAATTGATCAAACAAGTATTTACATTCTCGGTTAGTTCACAACACTTTAATTTTATTGTCCATTTGATTTTCAACCTCATTAGTGTATTGTTTAAAGCTTTTAAAAGCTTCAGACTTTTGTGAAATCAATTAGATATGACCAAAAAGTGAAAAATCATCACTAAAGGTAATAAAATACTAAGCTCCATGTTTTGTCCTCACATTCATAGGGCCACATATATCAGAATGAATTAATGGCAATGGATTTTTACTAAAAGGTTTTTTTATTACTTTACTAGCTAGACAATTTTCACATAAGGACTTTTCCATATTTATAAATAGACCTAGCATTCCTTCTTTAGCTACTATTTTAATTAATGTATCCTAGTCTAGCATGTGGGATATTTGTAACATCCTGAATTTCAATCTTAGGAGCTAGTTGCTAATCAAGGGTAAATTAGTAATTTGTGGATTAATTATAGTTTGGATGTTAAGTTAATATCTTGTCTTGTTTGGATGTTTTGTTGATAGGATTGAAGGGTAGAACGGCAATCTGGGGCATAACGCGCGAGCACGAGTGAGATTGACCTTACTGTACTACGTGCTAAGGCAAAAGCTGGTTGTACCGCGAGGCATTATACAGGAATCACTTAAAGCTGACATGATCAGCTCATTAAATCAAAAGAGGAAGTGTCAAAAACACATCTGGAGAGGAAGAGGAGGTCACCTCTGTTAAGGCAAGCATTATCCGGAGCTCGAGAGTTTGCTTCAATTATCAACTTATTGGGTAAGTCACACGTAACCCTAAGCTTCATTTCTACCCTATTTTGTTTGATTTCTTCGGTTGAGAAATTGAATCACAAAGTTTTAAGGTGTTGTAATCTAAAAAAAGGTTTAAAATAGGCTATTGTATATGAAACTAAGGTTTTGTGACTTGTATGTAGTTGAATAGTTAAGCTTTGAGGATTTAGGCGTTGAATAGCCTAAAAAGTTAGGTAAATGGTAAAATTTTGGTTGAATAATGAGTTAGGAGATTATTATGATTATTTGAATGGCCTATAGGGCCAGTGATTATAGATAGTGGATAAATGAATTTAGAAGGGTTCAATTGAACTATTTTATGTGTTAAGGGATTCAGTTTAGCTGAATTAATACTTATGTGGAGTGTTGAGAATTGATTAAGGGACACTGTGTTACATAGATTGAGCACCTATGGCATTACTTGTGAGAATCTACACCTCTAGGAGCTTAGTGTGATTGGTAACCCTTAGTAACAAGGGTTAAAGGTAACTGGAGTAACCTTTTTACTTATTTATTTGTGAAATTGTTTATAAATATTTTTATATAACTATGTGCATAGAGTAGTAGCATTGTGAAAGAATGCATGTGGGTGTGTGAGTATTGATTGAAATGAATTTAAGATGGTATGTGCATTGCCATACATCATATCTGTGATAATACCCTGGATTATGGTGGGGGGATAAGGCCCTACCGTGAAGAGGTCTAAGAAGTCCTGATGATCTAAAGTATAGAGCTTAACTCTATTAAGATAGACCTAGGAGAAGAATCCTGATGATCTAGAGCGTAGAGATTGACTTCACCATGATGGACTTAGGATATGGAATGATCCATGAGGTTACCCTAAACTAGGGAAAGAGGATGTGGTACTACTCTGTATAAGGCTAGGAACTCCTGATGACCCAGAGCATAGAGTTTAACTCCTCCATGATAGACCTAGAAAGCTACGCATATGCTAAGAGGATTACTTGGTCCGAGTAGTGGTATGATGGGCCCTGTTCCATGTGACTGGAAGTCCTAGTCCGAGCATAAAGATTACTTTGCTAGGCGAAACCAAGAATGCATTAGCATGAGCATAACGAGATTGATGAGAATGAATTCTTATATATGCATATGATGTTGCTTTTAATGAATCACATACTACTTTATCTCTTATTTCTTGTTTTGCTTGCTAACTGGTAATTGAGGTTACCTCCGAGTTACTGGGACAGATGTCTCACTCCATTACTTTTAGACATAGATGAAGAGAGCACGAGAAGGCTAGGAAAGGAAGTGAGAAAAGATTAACTTCATTTAGTAGTTGTATGACTACCATTGAATGAAATGAATGTATAATATGTTGTTAAAGTTTGAGTTGCCAACTAGAATGTATATGTGACTGTGTATATGCATTGTGTTATGAAACCTTGCTTATATGTATATGATGTTGTATCTCATCGAGGGTGCCCTAATGAAGGGTACATGGGTAGGCTTAGATGTTAATCAAGCAAGTTTATGTTATGTAACTTGTTCCATTTATGTTTATGTGTTATATGTGAAAATTAATGTGATGATTGTGTTTGTGTATGTGAGAACTTGACACAAATAGTGAGGCAGAGCCCCATTTTAAAGAGTCGAGTATATTGTGATTTCCAACCATATGGTGAGATAGAGCTCTATATGTAAGAGTCGGAGGGTTAGAAGTGAAACAAATCTAGTTGTATATATGTGAATATATGTTGTATATATTATGCCTCATATAAGTCCGTAGTGTGTAATGTGGTGTTGAGAGGTCAATTTGAGTAAATGATACAATATGTGTGGTTAGTAGTATCAATCAAGTATATGTAGTCCTTTTAGACTACATTTAAGGCCCGAAGTGGTTTAATGGGACAAGGAGTGAGAGTGGAGCACTTAAGGTGCAAGTTTTGAAAGAAAAAGTGACTTTTTACAATTGGGTGTCCAATTTTAGATCAGACTATCAGATTATGTTCAAACTTATTCCATTAGTTAGTATATGTTGTAAGCTTCGTGTGGGCGATTGAATCACTCCAATCGGACGTTGAATGAGGAAATGGCACGCATCGGAAGTTCATCTTTAGAGCTGTCATATGATAGTAGAAATTATTGTCATATGCGTCATGGTGCACAGTGTGCCACGCTATAGCGTATGGCACAAATAGAAACAGCACGTTGCTCTATACCATATGTCATGGCGCATGTGGTACAAGCCGCGGTGCATGGCCCTTTTCAAGGTAGAGATGTTGTGCCTTTCTTAGTCTTGAATTGTGTATTTACACTTCCATTAGCCCTTTTATTTGAATATATACTTTAAGAAGTTGGGATCCTGTGATTTAAAAATAAATAAAGGGCTATTACTTTAATGTTATTGTTCTTGCATTGTTGATTGTGTGATTGGGAATGGTAAAGTCCGGATTGATTAGGGACTCAACAATATTCATATCTAATAGACATAATGGCTTCTGAAATTATGTTAAGTTTAAGTTTTTATGATGAAAAATGTAGTTGTATTAACATAGCTAATATGTTTGAGAATGTAGAATAATTGACTATATGCATTAGTTGTTTTCTTAAATATATTAGTTAACTATATTTATGGAACAAGTGCTTTAAAGTGTTTTTACTTATATTGTTTCATACTATATAAGATTTGAAAAAATGGCTTATGTGCTTGAAAGTTATTTTATTCTATCATATTTTTTCTTCTCCTAAATTAATTATATATCTAAGAGTGATCAAAGTGTTATTTTTCACAACTTGGATATTTACAATATATATATATATATATATATAAAAGAAATGGCATTATATAGTAACTTTTATACTTATTCCTATGCATATTAATACTTGAACTAATCACTTTGTTTATGTCATATTATTGAAGTTTATTCAAAGTAGAAGTGAGATTTAGCATAAACAGAAAGCCATTGAAGTAATCATTAGCATGCTTCACTAAAAAATGAAGAACATAAAGATGAAGAGAAAAATGATTCAATAAAAGCTTAATTCAATAAAGTCATACAAGCATGGATCCATCATAGCCTTGATCTTGATAGATATAATATCTTTAGGCTTTTTAATATTTATATTAAACTCATTGTTTTGCATCCATCATAACGTACATTTTGGTTATAAAATAAATAGTGAGATATAACCTTAATCTTATTTTCGATCAATTATATCTCACAAGATCTTTTACTCAAAAATTGTGTCATTTTCAAAGGGACATACCAAACAAAGAGGGGACCCTCCGTTCAATTTCCATATTCATTCCCTTTTATCTCTATATTATCCAAGGACACATCATACAAAATTTGGGTAGTCCTCAATTTTACCATTCTATCATTTTCAACTTCATACTTTAGCTTATCCACGTAATGCCTATCCTCCATACGTTTCTTGCACCTAAATAGAGATGCCTCTAAACATTCCTAACATTCTATTGATTTGCCACTCCATTTCATTTTCAGATACGGCCTTTTGTTTATAATGATTGTTTACATTGACGTTGTTAAATAAAAATCAGTGCCAGTTTCACTTATTGATTGTACAAACTTTGATGATAAAGATAGACAAGATGAAACATCCATGTCTAACAAGCATTTCATATGGGCAAACAAATTGTCTTGAAAATTCTCAATATGGGTAGAATAAATAGTTTTAAATATCTCAAAGTGTGACCCCTTAGTGTCCAATTCTTGTGACAAAAGTTGTTAAGTCATTGACTTGCAATTTCATTGGGGAGACCAACAACTTTCCTGTTGCAAATGACTAAGAGAACCCTAGTATTTTGCTAATTTAAATTGTTCTTTCCCTCTTGCATCAAAATCCTGCAAAAAAAATACATTTTACAATTTTAAATGCATTGAGCATTCTATATCTTCACATGAATTGAAAAATTTACATCTTTTGCATCAAAGTGAGCCTCAATTTAGATTGGAGCAAATAAGGAGTTGAACCCTTGAAAAAAAGTTTTAGTCAATCATGCATTATGCATTATCTATCCATTGCATATTTCACATAAGAATTGCCACAATTTAGATTGGGGCAAATCAAAAGTAAATCATTCACTCTTCCATATCACTCATGGCGTGCATTCATCAAAATTGCCACAATTTAAATTGGGGGTAGAAAAAATTGATCTTTTGGTAAAAAAAAATCATGCATTATACATTATCCATTCATTATATGCTTAACATGAAAATTTTCCTCTATTTAGATTAGGGCAAATAAAAAAAAATCATGCATTGCACATCACCCCATTACATGCATTACTACAGAAAGTATGCCTTGTTTGGATTTGGGCAAAACAAAAATTTGCAGAACCCAAGGAAGTAAGAGAAGAAATAACAAACCTCACCTGTGAGTTTCTCATATTTTCCACGTGAGATAGAACCTATTCTCACACCCTCAAAGCCCAGTATCGGCTAGTAAAATTCTTTAAAAGCCTGTTATGGCAGGCAACCTAAAGCCCAGTACCAGCTGGCACGATTCTTTAAAAGCCCTGTTACTGCAGGCACCCCAAGGCCCAATACCGGCTGGCACGATTTTTTAAAAGCCCTGTTATGGGAGACACTCCAAAGCCCAGTACCGGCTGGCACGATTCTTTAAAAGCCCTATTACGGCAGACACCCTAAAGCCCAATACCGGCTGGCATGATTCATTAAAAGCCCTGTTATGGCAGACACCCCAAAGCCCAGTATCAGCTGGCACGATTCTTTAAAGCCCTACAATGGCAAGCACCCCAAAGCCCAGTACCGGCTGGCACGATTCTTTAAAGCCCTGCAATGGCAGGCACCCCAAAGCCTAGTACCGACTGACACGATTCTTTAAAGCCCTGCAACTGCAGGCACCCCAAAGCCCAATACTGGCTGGCATGATTCTTTAAAGCCCTGCAACGGCAGGCACCCCAAAGCCCAGTATTGGCTGGCACGATTCTTTAAAGCCCTGCAATGACAGGCACCCCAAAGCCCAGTACCGGTTGGCATGATTCTTTAAAAGCCCTGTAACGACAGACACACTAAAGCCCTGTAACAGCAGGCACCCCAAAGCCTAGTACCGGTTGGTATGATGCTTTAAAGCCCTGTAACGACAGGCACCCCCAAAGCCTAATACCGGCTGGCACGATTCTTTAAAAGCCCTGTAACGGTAGGCACCCCAAAGCCCAGTACCGGCTGGCACGATTCTTTAAAAGCCCTATAACAGCAGGCACCCCAAAGCCCAGTACCGGCTGGCATGATTCTTTAAAGCCCTACAACGGTAGGCACCCCAAAGCCCAGTACCAGCTGGCACGATTTTTTAAAGCCCTGCAATGGCAGGCACCCCAAAGCCCAGTACCGGCTGGCACGATTCTTTAAAGCCCTACAACGGCAGGCACCCTAAAGCCTAGTACCGGCTGGCATGATTCTTTAATGCCCTGTAACGGCAGGCATTCCAAAGCCCAATATCGGCTGGCACAATTCTTTAAAAGCCCTGTCACGGCAGACACCCCAAAGTCAAGTACCGACTGGCACAATTCTTTAAAAGCCTTGTCACGGCAGGTATCCTAAAGCCCAGTACCGGCTAGCACAATTTTTTAAAACCCTGTAATGGTAGGCACCCTCCAAGCCTTGTAAAACAAAGCATCCAGCAGGTCCTTTGGAACATAGGCAATTCATCTCCATTGAGGTTTTGTTTTGTTTGTTTCCTAAATCACATTTCATTTTAAACCGTTTGTTTTATTTTGTTTTAATTTGTTTTGTGTTTTTTGTTTAGTTGTAGGTACCTAAGAGTCTTGCCCTTCCAAATAAAATACATGTTTCTTTCTTTATTGATTTCTAAGATAAGAATATCATCTCATGAAATTCTCACTTAGAAATCAAATGAAGAGGGGCATCTAATCAACATATATTTTTGTTTGGATTGTTGTTATTTAATTATTTTCATTTGCATCACATTACTTAAAAAAAATCATTTCATAGTCTTGCATCCTTTTATTTTATTTGGTCATTTCCACTTGCATCACATTGTTAAAACAAAAAAAAATCAAAAAATTATTTTACTGTGTTTGTTATCCAATAGTCTTGCATCACATTGCTTAAAAAAAATCATTTCATAGTCTTTCATTCTTTTATATTATTTTGTTATTTTCATTTGCATCACATTGCTAAAAAAAAAATCAAAAATCATTTTACTGTGTTTTTATCCAATAGCCTTTCATTCTTTTATGTTATTTGGTTCATATTTTGTTGTGTCAGGGGCAATTAAGTCTTTTCATAAGTATTGCATGGCCGACCAAAATACATGTTCTATCTTTACTTGTCACTTATGTAAGAATTCAAAAACACACTTTTTCATATACTTACATAAGAAACAAGTAAAGAGGGGCAACTGTGAACACTGTATTTTGTCCAGGCATTTTCTAAATTTCACAAAAACAAAAATAAGTAACCAAAAAAATATATAAAAATGAAAAAATGAAATTAAATTTTTTTAGGATTATATTTTAAAAAAATATTTAACTAATAGGGTTTAATTTTATTTTAGATAATCTTTTGTTGGTTAGGATTTTATTTCTCTTAGTTCATTAAAATAATAAAAAAAATAAAAATACAAAAAAGATAAAATTTAATCCCTTTTTAAGATTATATTTTCAAAAAAAAATAATGATAATTTAACAAATAAAAAAAAGAAAGGTTAAATCTTGAAAAAGAAAATCTCTCCCAAATTATCCCAATCATTCAAGAATATTGGGAGTCTACTTTTGAGAGTTAACTTTTCTCTCCTCAAATCTTATTTTCATTTAAATACATATTTTATATATATATATATATATATATGTATTAATCAGAATTATTAATAAAAAAGAAGAGAGGAGTAAGCTGGACGAAACGCTGATAGAATTAGTGTTTTATCACAGCTCAAGGGATAGTTTGAACCAGAGACACTCGGTTAAGCACAGTACGTAGAAAGCAGAATGCACACGAAGACCAGACATGACAGAAGGAAAAAGGGAAGCAGAACACGTAGAGAAAGAAAATAGAAGAAAAAGAAGTGAAAATCAGAGCAAGACCATACGTAGAAGAGGAAAACACACAGAAAAAAAAGAAGCCACACATGAAACCAGAGTCAGACGTAGAGAAAAGGAAAGCTAGAACAACAAACCAACACCGAAACACGCAACAGGGAAAGTCAAAGAACAAGGGAAAAGTAAAACACACAACTATACATGCACGGAATAAATATTAGAAAACAGAGCACGAAAAGCAGAAAAGCAGAGAAAAAATAGAGTATAAATCAGCAGAAAACAAGAGCATGAAGAAAAAGAGAATGAAAAGCAGAGGCGAAGAAAACCTAGTGACGGAGAGTAGAAAGAGTCTGAGAGAAAGAAAATAGAGACTATTATTCTGAAGGAGTAAAAAAAGACAGAACACAAACGGAAGTAAAAAAATAGAGGCTGAGAGGAGGTGATGAGAAGACTCAAAACTGAATAAGAAATAGAGCATGAGAAAGAGAAGGAAGAGAAACTAAAAAAAGGGAGAGAGCTAGAGATGCAGGAAGGAGAGAAGAGGAAGACCGAGGAAGAGAAGAAAAATATAGAGAAGAAAGAGAGAAAAACCGATGAGAAAACTGAAAAAGAGAACAGAGCCAGAAAAGAGAGAGAGGTAAGAGATGACGAAGGTAGAGAGATAAACGAATGAGAGAGATGAAGCATTATAAGCATCCCACGACACTAAGTACGATCGTATACTCGGGACTGTTGCTAAGAAGCTGCTATGCTTCCTCCAGGGCTTTCAAACTCAAATAACTCTACAACCATTCAACCACCTTCCCCTTCTGTGACGCTAAGTCTCTCTTCCTCAACTGTAGCTGCGCCTCCTCCTTTTCAATGGTTACAACCCGAGAGAGCACTAGAGAATACTTCTCTTGTTATAGGGAATATAACACCTCATAGATCTAATCCAGCTTTTGGTGATAACATGCTAGTACCTGAGCTAATCAAGTACTGTAAAGAGTTAGAAGAAGAATGCATATTTGAAATCACAGGTTGCTCAAGTAATATTTAAATCATGTCATCTCTTTTAATTTGGATTCATTGATAAACATATATATATATATATATATATTGATAGATATTAAGAGTGTGACTAATCCAGATGTATGTTTAGGCATTTAAAAATTTAGGAATTAAATATTTTTTTATGTAGAATTTAGAACATACATAAGAGGTGTCTGACAAAAAAAGAGAGAGAGCTTGTGAAAATATTAATAATTTGTGAGGTTGATTGTGGTTTGGAGCCGTATCCATCGTGGTTATAATCTTGCTAAAAGTTTATGCCAAATCTGATTTTTTTTAGAATATATCCTCAAGTTGAAAGAATAGTGAATTATCAAATTAATTTATTCTTTCCATTTCCTTTATTGCATAAATTATTCAGCCAACCATAATATTATGTACCGATTGCAAATACAAATATTTCGGTTATCTATTTGTCGTATGAGATTTTAAGAATCTCCGTAGGCATTTAGAATGATTTCATACCGTGTAAATTAATAAAATTTTGCAGGTATGAAGATCAATTTTGTAGGTATTTATATGGATTCCAAAAGTCCATTATTAAAATTAATTTTCTCTTTATAATAAATATTTAAGTCTCAAGTGAGATTTCAAGAATCTTCGTAGAGACTTAAATTAATCACCTTATCGTGTGTGTAATAAGTCCTCGCAGATATAGTGATTATCAATTTTTATAATAAATAAATGATTTTAGTAAATAATCATGTAATACACAATTTAGAAAAATTAATTAACCAAATTAATGTATTTAAATTGTAATCATATTTATCGATTATATCTTTTAGTCATGAGAGATTTTTGAATCTTCGTAGACTTCTAAAATAATCATATTATCATATGAGTCAATAAGACTCTGCAGATATAACAATTAAGTTTTTTAAATATATATATATATATATTATATTAAATTAATTAAATTAAAGACGTATTTAAATTTAATTCCTTTATCGTGTGAGATTTTAGAATCTCTACAGATATTTAGGATAATCATATTATCGTATAAGCTAATAAGGCTTTACAGGTATGGTGATTAAGATTCTTGAAAAACATATATATACACGCTAAAAATTATTATTAACACTTAAAAATATACTTAAGAATATAAATAAATAAATTAAATTACCAAACTCTTCTATCGTGTGAGATTTCGAAATCTCTGCAGATATTTAGAGCAATTGCATTACCGTATGAATCAATAAGGTTCTGCTGGTATTGCAATTAAATTCCCAATCACAAAATATAAAAAATAATTTTATTCTTTAACTCAAAATTCAAAAATTGAGAAAATAATTAAAATTAAATTACTTTTTACAATTTAAAACACAAATATCAAAATTTCAAAAATTATTTTATTTACAAAATGGTGAATTATTTCTAATTAATTTCTCTTCAAAAAATATTTTCACTAACAACTTTCAAGCCTAAACTATGGGGACTTTGATTGCCATCACAAGGTACGTAGACCTCAGAGTCAGATTCTGAATCAAGTCCATCCTCCCTTGTAAATAAATAAACATTTCTCACCTAATTCCTATCATTTTTATATCAAACACATGAATATAAAATGGATAATTAAAATAATTATAAAACCATATTAATAGAGCACAACAAACTTCAGGTAACCGTTCTGATGAACGGGTGTTGTGGGGTGCCTAACACCTTCCCCACACTCAACCGACTCCTGAACCTATCCTCTAATTTCACAGACCATCTTTATCCTCTATTAATTGGTTTCCTGAGATTTCCCTAAAAATCTTGGTGGCGACTCCTCGTTCCGTCTGGTTCTTGCCGCGAAGGCCGGGACCTCCTCTCGTGCACCGTCCGCGTCACATTTTTCCAGGTGCAACAGTCTCGTTCACCCTTTTCAAGTCCTTAGCACCCATACTATGAGATAGCACTTGTGCTATTTCAACTTCTTTAAAATTTCTCTTTGTTCTATTTTCAAGATTTATGTTTAGCACTTATGTTATTTAATAGCACCGGTACTACTATTCAACACTTACACAATTTGCACTTTCAAAAAATTCTTTTGAGTTATATTAACAACCGTGCTATTTGATAGAACTGGTACTATTTCTTCAACCTTGTACAACTTGCTCTCTGAAAGAAATCATCTAAATTATTTTAACATCTATGCTATTTATTAGCAACTGTACTATTTTTAAAGCTTTGAAGTAGAAGACTTCACTCAAGTTGCAACAACACTAGTACTTTTTACCAACACCTGTTGATAAGACTAATATTTTACACACTTTATCCATTCATTTAAGACCTATTTTAAATGTTTTATTCTCCATTTTGGTGCATTCATAATGTCAACAGCAAGAAAATTGCCTAAGGGAAAAATTATGCACTTTAGGTATTTTGGTCCAAAATTTCATTTTTTAATGAAAAATTAGGTTAATGTTGTGTTCTATGTGTTTTATGCCCAGAAGAATGAATTTTTTAAAAATTCAGTTTTAATAAAAATCACATTTCGGGTTGTTGACTTTGTTGATTGAATTAGGGTTTCATGTGCATGCTTGGATTTTACTTCATTAATATTCTTTCATGCTAGTTAATTAATTCCATGTGTGAGAATTTAATTATTTGGTCACATGAATATTTGACTTTGATTTTATATACATTTTGTAACTTAGGTGGCATATGTAGACTTGGACTTTTTACAATTGATCAAGAATCATTGGAGATGGCTAAAAATTGAAAGAGTGGCATCATTTTAGGGCTGAAAAGAGAGAAAATAATCAGATTCTTTGATAAAATAAATGAGAATATTCTCAATTAGGATACTATTTTGAACCAATGAGAGAAGATCACCTATTTAAATATATGGGAAGTATGTACCTCACCCTAGCATTTTCTTTTCCTTTTTATTTTATTTATTTTCCCCTTTGGCAGTTGCATTCCTCATGCACATTTAGCTCTTTTTCACCCTAAAGAATTAACCCTAGTCACCAAACATAGTCTCTCACCACCTCCTTTATTTTCATTTTGCATTCTCTCTCTTGGTCCTCATTATTCTTAATTTTCTCTCATTTTTCCAGCCATGGCAGCCCTTTTTGTCCTCCATTTATTTTCATATAACCATTGGATCCTCATCAAATCACTCACATTCTTCTCCCCTCACTCCCCTCTGCACATCCCTACCACTTGATCGTCCATTTCATGCTTTATTTCTTACTTTGTTTCATAGAGGGGTTTGGCCTTAAGGAGCTTTTCATGGAGGACTTGAAACACTTTGAAGGCTAAATCATTTTGGGTGCTTGGAGAAGGATGGAAGTGCAATGAACCACTTGGTTCTTCAATTTTGTAACCCTTTTATTTTTTTTCTCTTAATTTTTCTCTAGTAATAGACCTTTAAGACCATAATATTAGATTGCTATGTCTTGGCTTTACAACTATAATCTTAGTTGATATTTTTGTATAGATATTGATTTGATTACTGTTAAATTTCATTTGGTATGTTGAGCTATATATTTTAGTCACGCTTGAATGTGTCATAATTTTGAATGATCTTAAGTGTTTTAACCTAGCTTTTGTTTCATCATAATCTTGAGGAGTGTTTATTAGGCTTGCTTGTGATCGACCATAATTTTGGGGGTCATTTGGGCGTGTAAAGTGTTGATCATACTTTCTGGAATTTACCATTAATTACTTAACTTGAGCCTAAAACTAAATTAGGGAATTAAATTGGGCTTTAGAATCTTAGGCTTAATTAGGGTCCCTAGTAAGGTGAAATTGCAAGAGAACATTATCCTAGTGGCTTCATGATTTAGTTATGAATAGAAGAATTAAGGGTGACTAATTTACATTTCATAAATGGTTGGGATTTAAGCATTAATCCAATTCCAAGTACCCTATTCCACCCCACTTTCACAAACTCACTAGCTTACACTACAACATTTTTGTTATCTTGGAACACTTCAAAGGTGTTGCTACAAGGTTGAAAAATGTTGCCTAAAGGAATAGGCAACAGTTTTCAAATGTTCCTAATTTAAGTGTTGCCTATTATTTTAGGCAATAGTTTTCTTATCTTTGGCTACATCATTTGAAAAACTGTTGCCTAAAACTATGAGAATAAGCAATAGTTTTTAGGAGGCCTATTGCAATAATTTTGAAATGTTGCTTATTACATAAAATAGGTAACATTTAAAAATTATTGCAAAATAGTTAAAAAGCCAAACATTAATATTTTTTTCCCAACCTAAGATTCAAACCCTAAACCTCTTGAGTGAAAGGAATAACTCTAGCCACTCTTCTAAGTTGACTTATTGATATTATATAAAATATTATATATATATATATATATATATTTGTTAAATTAATTTTTTAATATCCAAATAATAAATTAAGAAATTAAGAAATAAATAAATAAAAGTATATATAAAAATTATACAAACAAATCAAAAATAAATTTTTATGTATAGAAAAATAACAAGCAACAGTTTTTAAATGTTGCTAGAAAGAAGATCTATAGGCAACATTTATGTTTTTATTGCCTATTAAAATAAGGAACAATTTTGAAATGTTGCCATTAAAGAACTTTTATAGGCAACATTTTTTATGTTGCCCATTCAAAAGTTTTATTTCAACACTTAAAAATTATTGCTTATTCTACTTTAAGGAACATTTTTTCAAATGTTGCCGAAAATATGTTGCTTAAAGTAGGGGACCAATAGGAATGTACAAAAAACTATTGTTACGAGTTTCTTGACAATATGGGAACATGGGATGATGAAAAATCATCACTAAGAGTTTAATCCCAACCAAATTTGTGTTTAAAGTGATATTAGAAGGGTTATAAGGTTAACACAACTCATAGAGAATGAAAGGAATTAATATTGAATGAGTTTCAAAGAGTTTGTAATCAAACACGAAGAATAGAGCATAAAAAATGATGTTTATACTGGAATAAGTGAGTTTATACGGTAAGAGATCATTTATGCCAGTATAACAGTGTTCTGTATTGATATAAGACAAGGCTAAACTCAAAATGATTGTTTGTACGGGTATAAAGGGCTTTGTACTGGAATAAGGAAGAGTTAGATGGTTTATACCAAAATAAGACTATCTATACTGGAATAATGGACACAGTTACAGAATAAAATATGGGTCAACTTGTAACGGTCATGACAATTTCATTTTAACTAAAAATCAAGCAATTGATCTATGGCTGGAAAGCCATAGATGTCTAGTTTCCAAAAAAATAATTTCTACTTGAAAATTCAAAGTATTTTGAGAGATATGATCAAAATAGTGAGCAAAGGTCAAGAACGTTTTTCTGACATACTAGAGCCTTCAACAGTCAATATTTGAAAACTCATAACAATTTCATATAAAATCCATTTTGAAGGGAATTAAGTTTTTTGGAAAGATGTACACGTCTATTTTCAAATGAAAGAATTTTCATATCAAATGGATTTGTAGATTAAGAGATACATAGAAAATATAGAATAAAGGTCAAAAACCATATATATCTAAAACTCTTAATTCAAAACATAAACTTCAATTGTTAAACACAAAATTCTACTTTGAGTAAATAGAATTTTTAAGAAACTATATGAAGTTATTTTTCAAACAATGTTTAAGAGAAAACATTTTCAAAACTTGTCTGGTATAATTGATTATAAACAAGATTAAGGTTATATCTCACTATTTATTTTAAAACAAAAATGCATGTTAAGATTTAAAATAAATGCATATAAAAATAATGAGTTTAACATAAATATTAGAAAGCCTAAAGATATTATACCCATCAAAATCAAGGTTATGATTGATCCAAACTTGTATGTCTTCATTTACTTAAGCTTTTCTTGGATCGTCTTTCTTTTCATCTTTATGTTCTTCATTCTTGAGTGAAGCATGCTAATGAAAACAATGGCTTCCTCTTCATGCTTACTCACATTGGATAACCTTTAATAATATATCATGAACATAGTGGTTAGTCCAAGTATTAATATGTATGGAAATAAATATATATGATATTATGTCATGCATGCATATATTTAATTAATCTATATTTGTCATCATCAAAACTTAAGCTAAACATAATGTCATAATATATTATGTCCAATATGCAAGACACAAGAGGAGAGAAGACGACTACTCCAATGGCTATTTTAATGAGTCTAACAGATTATTTATTAACTACAATTATAAAAGGACTCATCTATGAAGATTGAAGTATAGATGTGATAGCACACAAGCTGTGATATTCAATACTCTCAATTATCCTTTTTTTTATCTTCAATATTATTGTACTTCAATGTATTCATACACTCAATGATTGAGTTTGTATTAACATCACTTTGTGATCAAAACTTCTCTATTACTTATCTGAGCAAACTTAAGATCAAGAAATTTACCTTAGATGATGTACCAGATGAATGCCATAGGCAGGAATAGAGTTACACGGCTGAACTCCATTCTTGGTTTTCATAGCAAATACACTAGCACAGAGAGAAAGAGAATAGAGGAAGCAGTGAGTAATCACAAAACTTATGTTCAATTCCAAAATGAGAAGCTTGCTTAATAATAAGCAATATGCACAATGCATATATTGGGGAACATGTGGAATGCGATTAATCATTCCCTCCCTAATTCAAAAATTAAAAAGGAAGGAAATTACACTTGAAGACTTGAGAGAATTGCACATTAAGACCTAGCATTTCTTATAATTGTGACCAAAACCCATTTCTTAATTAGGCTTATATTTAGGCCTAATCCATCAAGGGTAGATAACCCAACAAAAGATATGTTGTACATGTTATAAATGATATTGACCATGAAGAATAGTTGCACATAGTTGAAGCTTTCTGCATACATGAAAAGACCAACTATACTTGTTGAAAAAAAAGGCACATGTGATGTGAAATATTTGGGAATCCTATTCTCATTTTTTTTGTGAAATATTCCCTTTCAACTTTTAAAAGCAATGCAATTTGATCTCTACTATTAATAAAAGTTAACTTTGACAATTAATTAAATAGAAAATGACCAAAAAAATAAAAAATGAACAAAAAGTTGGAAATTAAAGGACCATTAGTTAATTATAATTAGCTTGATAGTAGTCATAACTTTTTATCAAAAGTTAAAAGGCCAAATTTTACAAACCATGCACAAAAAACGAGCTTAAAATCTTAGACGCTCCAAGACCTTTAGTTAAGAGTCAATTTTCTCTTTTATCTTTATTTAATTAAAAGGTTTGTTTGTGATTAACCGGTTATTTTGAATGTCTTTTTTAAAGTGGATACATGATTGAATATTTTGTAATTTTTGGGCACAATACATTATTAAATATAGTATACAATATGGTTATATGTTTGATATATTGAGATGCGTGTGAATGGGAATTGAAATGAGAATGAATAAGAGTAAAAATGTTTCTAATGATCAAACTACTCCCAACAGTAAAATTTTAATCATATATACCAAGGCAATTTAGACATTTCATAATTATTCTAATGATCAGTTACAATGTTATTCCAAGAATGATTTGCCATCATTTTTGAGCAAAATGAATGGCTTTTTTTTTAAAAAAAAAAGAAATTAGAGGGACATAAGCACTAATAACATGATATTGCCACCGAGATCAAACCTGCTACCTCCCATTTACGGGAAGATTACATGCCACTAGAATATAGGCCTATTGACTAGAGAGAATAGCATATTAACATTCAAGCAAAGCAAACACAATAGTTGATGGCCCTATTCCTTTTCCCACTCATTAGCCAAGAATTCTTTCCACACAAACATACCAATAGTTTAAGGTACACATTAATTCAAACTTATTAATTCAATATCATTTTTTAAATATGTTTCAATTATTAAAATATTGCTAGAAAATATTACCAATAATTTTATGTATTATCAATGTATTAGTCCCTCCATCAAAAAAAATATAAAACATTTTTAATTGAATTACACTCTTAATAAGTTAATTATTATCTTTAAATTAATATCATCTTTTTATATTTGCTTTTATTTCATGAGATATCTCACTTAAAGGTAAATAATTAAGTCATTTATTTATTAAATATTTATTAATGATGTGATTAAATATTTTTGACTGATATAAATAGTAGATACACTTGCAGATGCACTATTTATTAAATTAAAATCTATAACAAATTATATTATATAGGGATCTTGTGTGTGTAGCGTGACTTTTATCTTATCTATATCTATTTCTATCATTTAAATTGTATTGTCATGTTTTATACAAAAATTGAAAGAACTAAAGAAAATGAATATAGTCATAAAAAGGCAATAGTTTTCCATTCTTCATGACAGCCTTGCTCAATTAAAGCATCCACAATGTTTTTATCAGATTTTTTGGAATATTTTTGGAAAATTACATCTAAACTGATAATAGCTATTAGAGTTACACTAGCACATAGATCCATGATTGGTTTGATTAGTCAAGAAAGGTGCCCCTTAAAAATTTGATAAATCATGATTCCTACAATATATATATTTATATATGAATAATGTCACTTAATGAGAAATTCTACAAACCTTGTCAACTCAAACCCTATATCCTATAAAAGAAAAAGAAATTTTTTTGTAACCTACTATATAACCAAAAAAAAAGCATTAAAAACCCCTCAAACTCGGTTTAGCTTGGGGCAAAGATAGATAAACTATCACAACCTATCTCATGAAATGAATAAATATGCCAACTAGCTTACTTGTCATACATGTCATCATGCATCTTCAGGATAATCTTATCACTATGATTTTTATAGAACCACCTTTAGGCATCAAAGCTTTATATGCTCTCTGATATGAACTAATTATTACCCTTGCATAGTTTCCCATGACCTTATGTCTAACAAAAAATCACAACTTGTCTCAGCAAAAACCATGGCACCAAAATAGCCATGAATATTAATGACTAATAGCATCTTACTTCATGACAGTAGAGTAGAGAATCCACTCATAGATGAAAGCATGCATAGGTTAGCTACCTATCAAGAGAAAAGCACAAGAAAACAAAGTCATTGATTAGGAATTAAAGAACAATCAATCACATATCATCCCTATTCCACAAGTTAAATTAACATATAAGCCAATGACTGCACAGTATAGGTCATAGTTTTAATTGATGCAAGTAATTAAATGATCATTATAATCATAGTTAAAAGCTTAATGTCACCATGTGGTACTCTAACTTGCATATCAAGGAGCTTAATGTGGAATCATATTCATCCAGAATTGCATGGTTTAAACTTAAGCCCATAAATTTTTTAACCATCTTCTCCTTTACTGATATCTATCGAGGGTCCTTTACTGATATTCTCCTTGTTCATTTTCATGCAAGAATGAGGACAAGAAGTTAGAGGAAGTGGGTTGAGATACAACAAATGTCTTCAATTTAATGCAGGATGTTGAAAGTTTCATACACAAACAAGAAATGTTTTTCTTCTTCAGTAGATAACATGCCATCTCATTATACACACATTTCTCTTCATAGCAAGGCTCTCCATTTGAATTTCAAAGTTCTCTTCAGGTTGAAGCCTAATGTCTTGAAAGCATAAAGTTCACAATTGAGAATTACGCCTTTTATTAATAAACAAATTTTAAGAAAATAAAAGGTGGTCCTAAATGTCTAAGAAAATTGTATAACAAATATGACCTATCATCTAACATTACCATTGAACACTCAACCACTTAAATTGATAAATAGAACCTTTTAAAAGGGTTGTGATCCTAACTTAAAATATTTATAACTTTCAGAAAACTCAAAAGTGTGTATCAATACACAGTAGAAGTAACAAAATCATGCATGTAAAACCTCAAAAAAGAAAATCAAAACCACACATTTCAATCAGAATAGGGCCTGTGCCATGGCTTATACCACATGTGTTGCTGCATGTGGTACAAAGGCACAGGCGTTGGCTTTGTGTAGTAAGCCACATCATGTGACACATGCACTGTAGTACATATACTACATCCAATTGTTAGAACAGAAATTTTGATGTGAACTTCAGATTTGCATCATTTTTACATTCAAAATTTGATTGAGGTAATTCAAATGCCCACATAAAGCTTTTTTCAAAATGTAAGCAATGAATTTAGTTTCATTTAAGTTTGATATTCTATTTAAAAGTTGGATACCCGACTGTGATCTAACCTTTTTAAGCCAAAATCTATAACTCAAGCACCTTAATTTCAAACCATATGTCATTGACCACTTTTAAGGCCTTGACCATGTCTAATGGGATAATTTAAACCCAATTGACCTTTCATATCAACAATGTTATACATGTACACAAATTTGATCAGTAAACTACGCATTAGACACTCTTGGGCATAATCACATATTCTCAAATAATTTTCATCTTTGGCTAAATTTTTCTCTTTCATCACATGTCTATCTTATCCACATGCACTTATAATCAAATCCAAGCCCATATCATCACTTTTACTTCAAATACACATATATACTCACAATAGGGCTAGGACACAAAATATCACACACACATTAGCACAGAGTTATGCACAATTATATAATCCTATGGCAACTTATATAAAGTACCTTAATTTACAACACAAACATATTCATTACACCAGTCCCTTACAATGGGCAATTAGAGAAATCCTCAAATCTCTACCCGTATCTTTCCCTTTAGCACCATTAGTATTTGAACCTATAAAAATATATATAACCACAGGCGAGATAAGAATCTCAGTAACTAAAATAGTTGTTCAAATGCTCATTAATACAAATAACCACATATAAGTAAATAAAACTAAAGTAATAGTTTGGACATTGTATATAAACATAATTTTCCCTTTTTCTGAACATTTTCATACCCACAAATACTAACATGATCATCTATCCACCAATCCTCTAAACTCCTCAACTTAAAGCTATAGGCTTTAGTAGATCAATCACATATTGACCTAAGCACACCTTCAGTGGTAAAAATACTCAACCATGGTATTCTGTCCCACTTCTAGACTATTGTTCATCCCTTCACACACACATGATAGGGGTTTTGTTGATTCCTAACCATACCCTCACAGGCACTAAGGAGTTACCAGACTGCCCAGGTATCTCGTGATAATAGTCCCAATATATAAGCTGCACCGAATGTCCCATAGTGCTAGCCCAATCATATGGATTTGTTTACATAAACATCTCCATACACAAACCCCTAGATACACACAGGGTGAACTTTCACCTGCTATGATCATGCTTCTTAACGCACATAAATCACCACTTTTTCACATATCATAGTATATATATATCCATCTCATTTGAAAGCCATTAACAATTCACCAAACATTTCAAAACACTTTTGAATGCTAAAACTATGCGCATTGTAAGAAAACATCACATTCATATTTAGCACATTTACTTCTACATAGTTTTAATAGTTAATAAACATAACAAACTATATCATTACTTTAACCCTTCTTTTCTTAAGAAAGGTTACCTTTGAGATACTTCTCTACTTGCACTTCTTTTGCTCAATTCACTCTTAAGAAAATGCTTACCCTAGCAAAGCTCCCTTCCTTCTTTACTCTCCTGTGCTTCTTTCCTTTTTTTCCTTTTATCTCCATAAGCTAATACCCATTCTTATCTATCAAATTTCTATGCCATGCATTGCGACACACTTATCACTAGCAGTGGCTAGTGGCAAAGTGAGCAAAATCCTCATCACGCTCACATGCTCTTCTTCTCAACGGTGTTCTTCTACTCTAACCTATCCATGTAACATCCTAAAGGGTCAAAACAATAGTCCATCATTGAAAACTCTAATTCCATCCTAATTTACTAATCAACCCTTAGTAATAATTCTATAATGAGGAATTCAAGATGTTACAATTATCCCCTCCTTTTAAGAATTTTATCCTTAAAATTGAAATAATTACATACACACACATACTTAAGGAAATAGATATGAGTATTATTGCCTCATTTGGCTTTTGTCTCTTAGGTTGTATCACTAAAATTCATACCCTTCCTGGACACCTTCACTAGTTGAATAGTTTTATTTCTTAGTTGCTTATCCTTCACATCTACTATTCTTTCTGGCTTAGCTATATAGGTCATATTCTCCTGCGACTCTACCTTCTCAGGCTCAATCACATGAGAAGGATCTGGCTAGTAGAGTTGAGACATATAGAACACATTATGAATGCTCAATAGTTGTAGCTGCAAGACAACATAATAGGCAACTGGCCCAATGCTGTCCAAGACTCTAAACAGACTAATGAATCTAGGAGTCAACTTCTTCACTCTAATTGATCTTCCAATTCTAGTTACTAGTGTAACTTTAAAAAAAACACATGGTCACCTACCAGAAACTCTAATGGTCTTCTATGCTGATTGATATAACTCTTTTATCTACTTTAAGCTATTAAAAGTTTCTGCCTTATTATTTCAATCTTTTGCATCATCTGGTCCATAATGTTAGGTTCCATGATACTTCTTTCACTCAACTCAATCCAACACAACGACGATCTATACTTCCTCCTATATAAAGCCTCATACGATGCCATTTGAATATTGGAATGGTAGCTATTGTTATATGCAAACGCAACCAATGGCAAATGGTTGTCTTATCTACCATGTAACTCCAGCATATAGGCTCATAACATGTCTTCTAAAGTCTATATAGTCTGCTCAATCTACCTATCAGTCTGAGGATGGTAAGCAGTACTAAATTTCAAAGTAGTACCCATCACTTTTTGTAATGATCCCCAAAATTTAGACATAAATCTTAGATCACAATTAGAAACTATATCCTTTGGCACCTAGTGTAGCAGCATAATCTCTCTACTATAAGTCTCTGATAGCTTTTTTAGAGAATCACTGATCCGGATAGCTAAAAAGTAAGTTGACTTTATCAACTAGTCTACAATCACCTAAATAGCATCATGCCTTGATTGGGTTTTTGGCAATCTAGAGATGAAATCTATAGAAATACTGTCCCACTTCTATTTGGGTAACTTTAAAAGTTACAGTGTTCTGATTGGTCTTTGATGTTCAATCTTAACTCTTTGATAAGTCAAATGCCATGATACAAACTCTACCACCTCTTTCTTCATTCCCAGCCACCATCAATGTCACCTCATGTCCTAATACATCTCCGTAGCCTATGGGTGAATAGTATATTTACTATAATGAGCCTTATTCAAAATCACTTTCCTCAAGTTTGCATCACTAGGTACATAAATTCTATCTCAGTATACCATGAATCCATCAACATTAAAACCAAAATCTATAGTCAAATTTGACTCAACTTCTCAAATCCTAAGAAGATATTCATCTTTTAATTGCACCATTCTTAACTATATCTAAAAATTACTACTGATCACAGTAGTATAGGCACCAACTAAAGCTTTCAATGGTGTCTCTTACTGTGAGTCTAGAAAAGACTCTATTAAATTATGCTCCTATACCATCAAACTAGCCATATGCAAGTCTTCCTGCTTAATGCATCCACAACACATTGGCTTTATCAGGATGGTACTTTAACTCAAAGTTATAATCTTTAAGTAACTCCATCCACCTTCTTCGATTCATATTAAATTCCTTCTTATCTACTAGATAATTTAGGCTCTTATGGTTGTTAGAATAAGTTGGCACCCGAGAGGGGTCGTAAATTGAGTGACACTTAAAAACTTTTGAAAACTTAAAAAGAGTGAAGGAAGAAGATAACACACTCAAGATTTATACTAGTTTAGCCACAGACTTGGCCTACGTTTAGTCCTCAAGATCATACTTGAGATTTCCAACTAAGATCACAAGCTTCAATGGGTGCTTGTCACCACAGTACAACTCTTAAGACTAAACTTGTCTTGACTCACTTAACAAACCTTGCTACAATCTAGCAAGTTATTACAAACACTTGAAAAATTTCTTTTCAAGATTTTTGAGAACATAAGATAAGTTTTTTTTATAGAAAACTCTATTAAAAAGTAGATAAGAATACAAATGAAAGCTTATAAATTTTTGAGAGCTTTTCACAATTCTTTTCAAGAATAATAAATGAATGCAATAAGTAAAAGCACAATTTGAAAGCCTTTTAAATGCACAAATGATAATTTTTTTGCTCAAGGATCATTAGTTCTAGTTCTGGTTCAAAATGAATTATTTATATAGTTTTTGGAAGTTGACAGACTATTGAAATAGTGATTCTATCTGTTAGTTCATTTTCTTGTGAGTAACTGTAAAATCACGTATGATTTTGTACTAAAGAAGTTTTAGAAAACTGATTGTGATGAATCATATGTGAACACCTTATCCTCTCACATGTGGTTTTGCACTTTTGAATAACCATCCAATTTTGTGTGCCAAAACTCATGTGATACCATATTGCTCTCTGGCATGGTTTAGCATTTATAAATATTCATTCAATTCTGTGTGTTAAAACTCACATGGTATCTTATTGCTCTCTTGTGTGGTTTTGTACTTATGAATATACTAACATATCAGAGTACCAAAACTTGTGACTGTACCATTTACTCTCATGCATGGTTTTGCACATAGAAACTATCATTAGTTTTGTGTGACAAATCACATGTTAAACCTCTACTCTTTCACGCATGAAATGGCTAGCATAATGCCAAAGCCATTCCATGTGATTAAAACTTGTATGGAACCAGAATGATATCATACGTGAAATTGCAAGTATTAATGCATAAATTTGTTTGATGCATATTCATGCGTGGAACAACACATAACTCAAGCAAGATTTTACATGATGAAGAGATATAGATTTGTGAATCAATTATCATACATGTGAGCAATTTTAGCTTGGCTTGAGAAGATTTAAAACTCAACAAAACAAAGTGTAATTGTTCAACAAGTGACAAATCATAGTGGCTACTATCAATATCACATGTGGTT
The DNA here is from genome assembly GCF_029017545.1 of Prosopis cineraria. Lineage (NCBI taxonomy): Eukaryota > Viridiplantae > Streptophyta > Magnoliopsida > Fabales > Fabaceae > Prosopis > Prosopis cineraria. The sequence continues at coordinate 22,872,103 of NW_026555336.1, forward strand.
TTGCATTTTGACATAATGCAATGAAGGATAAATGCTAAAACTTGTGTGGACAATAAAGCCTTGCACATATGGTTTTGCTTGCAAAGATAAGTTTAAACCAACACACAACACAATTGCTTAATCACGAGTGAAGTACTTCTTCACACTCGCATGATTTAGTTGTCAGTGTGCCTAACATGCAAAAGCCTATCATGCAAACATCTTCTATGAAAATCCACACGCAAGAAGGACATTGTTTGCAAGCTTTAACATACTTATATGAGTCTTAATGCATATAAAAGAGGTATATGATGCATTCATTTAGTGATTAAGAAAAGTGACTAAGCTCTCTAAGTTTTCACATTGAATCTAAGAGAATTTAAATTACTTATCCTAAACTTCTTCATCTTCTCTTGATTCTTCAAGCTTTTGAGGTTTTGTCTGCATTCATGATTCTTTATATCTGCACACATAACAAATGCCTTTTCCCTTACTTTTGTAATTATCAAAACATATGTTCCAATAATGATTACCAAATATACCGAACACTGAGCCATAAAAATAATGATGCCAAATCTTTAAGGCAAACACCATAACTGCAAGCTCTAAATCATGTGTCAAATAATTCTCTTCATGTGGCCTTAACTGCCTTGAAGCATATGCCACTACTCACTCATCTTGCATCAGTATATAACCCAAGCCTTTCATAAAAGCATCAGTATAAACCTCATAAGGCAATCTCAGATTTAAAATTACTAATACAGGTGCAATAGTCAACTTCTCCTTCAACCTTTAAAATGTAGCTTCACATCTATCATCCTAGATAAAAGGCTGATCTTTATGAGTTAACTTCATCAAAGGAGAAGTGATATGAGAGTAACCTTAGATAAACCATTAGTTAGATTTAACTAATCCTAAAAAGCTTCAGATCTCCATAACTGAACTAAGTCACTCCCATTTCAACACAACATCAACCCTGTGCGAATCAAATGAAATTCCATCCATTAAAATTGCATAACCTAAAAATCTGACTCCTCTCAGCCAAAACTTACACTTACTGAGTTTGGCATATAGCCTGTTCTCTCTTAGAATTTGAAGTATAGTCCTGAGATACTTGGCATGTTGCTCCTTAAGAATGAACCAAAATGTCATCAATGAAAACCACAACAAACTAGTCTAAATAAGGCCTAAAAATATAGTTCATGTAGTCCATAAATATTGCAAGTGCATTAGTTACACTAAATGGCATGACAAAGAACTTGTAACATCTCAAATTTTTGATTCCGACATTAATATTGATTAAACAATGAATTAGTGAGTTAATAAGAGATTAGGGTTCTAGATAATGTAATGTTGTTTTTACTCTTTTGGGATGTATATGAATAGACATGAGTAAAAGCACAACGTCTTGAAGCAAAGTGTGTGAGTATAGTGAGGATTTCCCTTATTATGCCACATACTGCAACTAAGGCTGTATGCACCGTGTCATATGGTGTAGAAACTTGCTAACTAATGACGTGTCTACTTATGAAAAAAGCAAAAGAGAGATCAAAGAAAGAAGGGTCAAGTATGGAAAGGAAGGAGATCGCTGCTAGGGCAAGTGATTTTGAGTGAAAGGATGATGATTCAACCTATTACTCATCGAGTAAGTCTCGTATTACTTTAACTTCCAATTCCACCCTATTTTCTCTTACTTTTAACTATTAAGAAATTGAATTCTAAAGTTCTAAGGAGTTAATTTCTTACCCTATAGTAATAGAAATATTCTCTGGGACTAAACTAGTACTTTGTGACTAGTTTAAGTCAAATGATAAAGCTTTAAGCTATAGGTTCGAATTGACCTAGTTTAGAGAGAGAGCAATGAGAGAAATCTAACTAGGTAAAAGTTAGTGCTTGTCACGAGTAGTGATTGGTCATAATAAGCATGAAAGAATGCAAATAGGGGAATGATAGTGATTAGCTGCTTGATTGCTATAATAGGTACTTTTTTCAATGATGAAATTGACTCTAAGTGCCTAAATTGTGTAGATTGCTCTGTGTGTTACAAGGTTAATAGCAAGAGAAAGTGAGTATAGTTGAGGAAAAACACGAGCAACCTTTCTATCAAATAGAAGGGTTGAGATAACTATATAGTTTGTTATGCTTGTTAGCTCATATAACTGTGTAGAAGTAAATATATTTATTGTTTTTTAAAGTTTTCATGCATGAGTTTGCATTGTGAACAATTTTTAGCATGAAATTGATTTGTAAAGTGAAAATTTGATGATGACTAGTTTTAATTTATCTTTATAAAATTTATATATGTGCGTGTGAATATAAATATGTGAATATGGGAAAGTAGAGAAATGTGTGTGAAAAGCATGATCATAGGGGGTGAGAGTTCACCCAAGGTATGTGGGGATATGTATGTGTAGAGATGGGTGTGAAGAAATCCATATGGTTAGGTTGGCATTATGGGACATTTAGTGTAGTATTATACGAGCTAGTACCATGGGTAATCCAGTATAGCATTATATAAGGATTGTTTCCATAGGACATCTGGGTAGTCTGGAAACTCCTTAGTGCCCGTTAGGGTGCAGTTAGGAGTTAACAACACCTCTATCACAAGTATGTGAGAAGAGAGAAGTCGGTGGGATAGATTACCTTTGGTGGCTGGTGCTTCTACCATTGAACATGTGTTTATGTCAATAAGTGATTGATTTAGTAGAGCCTATGATTTTATGTTGAGGAGCTTTAAAGGATCGATGGATAGATGATCATACTAGTGTGTTAAATGTGTGAAAAGAAGGCTTTTAAAGAAAATTTATATTATGATATATATATATATATATTATACTTTGATTTTCCTTACTTTAACATGGTTATTTATGTTGATGGACATTTAATGAGCTATATTGGTTACTAAGATTTTGATCTCACCCGTGGTTATTTAGATTTTAGGTTTTGGTAGTAGTAGTGCTAAAGGGAAAGACTCAGGTGGAGAATCGTGATTTTCTCGATAAAGCCTTTGTGAGAACTAGTATAATGACTTAAAATATACTCAATTTGACCTTTCAATGCCATATTATAGACTTGTAGACTTATATGAGCACAATACATACAACACATATTCCATAAACTTGTTCCACTTTCAATCATCTAACTCTTACATATAGGGCTCTACCTCACTATGTGGTTAAGAATCTCAATATCCTCGACTCTTTCAATTGAAGCTTTGCCTCACTATTTGTGTCAATTTCATATATATACACAATTCACAATCAATTTCACATTCAACACATACATACAAGTGGAACAAAATAAATAATGACATATATTTGCTTGAATAACATTTAGGCCTACCTATGTACCCACTACTGGGGCACCCTGGCAAGATGCAACATCATATATATATATACAAGCATGTTTTCACAACACAATTTATATATACATTCATATTATCCATTCACAAATACTTATGCATCCTAGTTGGCAACTCCACTATCACAACTCATTATACATTCATTTACACAAATAGTAGTCATACCACTACTAAGTGAAGCTACTCTTTCCTCAATTCCTTTCCCAACCTTCTCATGCTCTCTTCACTTGTGTTCAAAAGTAACAGAGTAAGACATATGTCCCAATAACTTGGAGATAAACCCAATTACCAATTAGTAAGCAAAATCATAAGCAAGAGATAAAGTAGCAAGTGTTTTAGTAAAAGAAATATCATATGCATGTACAGGAATTCATTCTTATCAATCTCATCATGCTCATGCTAAAGCATTCCTAGTTTCCCTAAGTAAAGTAATCTTTATGCCCGAACTAGGACTTCTATTCACATGGAACAGGGCCCACCACACTACTACTCAGACTAAGCAATCCTCTTCACATATGGGTAGTTTTCTAGGTCCGTCATGGCGGAGTTAAACTTTACACTCTAGATTATCAGGACTTCCTAGCCTTATATGACCCTCTACCCTAATCTAGGGTAACCTCGTGGATCATTCCATATCCTAGGTCCATCATGGCAGAGTTAAGCTCTTTGCTCTAGATCATCAAAATTCTCTTATGTCCGTTGTGGCAGAGTCAAGCTTTATGCTCTTGATCATCAGGACTTCTTATACCTCCTCAGAGTAGGGCTGTGTCCCCTATCATAATCCAGGGTATACTTGCGGATGTGATGCAGGTCAATGCACATGTTACCTTAAATTCATTTCAATCAATACTCACATACCAGCATGCATATTGTTTCATAATGCTGTCACTCTATTAGTTCACAACACAATGAATATAGTTATATAAATACTTGTAAATAATTTCACAAACAAACAAATAAAGGGGTCACTCCAGTTACTTTTAACCCTTACTGCTAAGGGTTATCAATCATTATAGATTCTTGAGATTGTAGATTCCCACGAGTAACGTCATAGGTGCTAAATCTACACAATACAACATCCCTCAGTCAATTCTCAATACTTCACATAAGTATTGATTCTACTAAACTAAATCTCTTAACACACAAAATGGTCCAATTAATACCTTTTGAATTCACAAGTCCACTATCTATAGTCATTGGTCCTATAGGCTATTCAAATGGCCATAACAACCTCCTAACATATTTATTTGTCTAATTTTCACCATTTTAACCTAACTTTTTAGGTTAAATGAGCTTAGATCCTTAAAGCATAACCATTCAACTCCATACTAGTCATAAAATCCTAGTTCTATATTCAATAGTTCTTTTAAACCTTTATTTTAGATTACAACACCTCAAAAATTCCTGATTCAATTTCTTCACTGATCAAATCTAATAGAAATAGGGTAGAAATGAAGTGTAGGGCTGTGTATTACTTACCCAACAAGTCACTAATCGAAGCTATCTCCCAAGCTTTGGATATTGCAAGCTCTAGCAGAGCCAGGCTTCTCTACCTCTTTAGATGCGTTTTTCACACTTCCCCTTTTTGATTTCACAAGTTGATCACATCGGCTTTAAGTGATTTCTGCACCATGTGTTCGGCGTATGCAACTTCCACCGTGGCACGTGGTACAGTGAGGTCAATCTCACTTATGCTTGGATGTTATGCCCCAGACTACCGTTCTGCCCTTCAATCTTATTGACATAACAATCAACCAACACAAATTATCAACTCGACATCCAAACTATGATCAATCCACTAATTATAAATCTACCCCTGATTAATAACTAGTTACTCAGATTGAAATTTAGGATGTTACAATTCTCCTCTCCTTTAGAGGAATTTTATTCTTAAAATTTAAACACAACCATAAACTCACCTCATGGGAACAAGTTAGGGTACTGCTTCCTCATACTCTCCTCTATCTCCAACATCGCGTCATCAGGAGATCCCTTACCAAAACACTTTAAAAATGGATAGTCTTATTATGCAGCTGTTTGTTTTTGACACCAATTATCTATTCTAGTTTAGTTTGATAGGTGAGATTTTCTAGCTCGATCACATGTGATGGATCTGATTAATACTTTTTCAATTGCAACACTTGAAACATGTCATGTACTTTAAATAAAGGTGGAGCTAAACCCACTCTACTCAGAATCTGATATGGTCCTACATATTGAGGTGACAACTTCTTAGCTCATATGGACCTTTCGATACCAATCAAAAGAAAAACCTAGAGAAACACATGATCTAACACTTGCCTCGAGTGTTATCCAAAATCACCCAAGTTAAACAAAATAAGTGTGGTTAAGGAGTTGATCCTAAAACCAACTTAGGAAAACATACAATTTAAAACACCAAACAATCTACACAATAGCAAAACACATTTAAATTAATTTTTTTAGAAAAGTCTAACGAATTATGATATAGCACATAGAAGCATACTAAGCAAATAGGGGCATTTAATTGCTGTCATGGTAACATTAATCTGCTGTCATGACAGCCCTCCTAGGAAAACTTTCGGGAGATGCCAATTAACTGTCTGGCTTTGATTGAAGTGATTTCAAAGATCATGTGTCATTTCTAATGTGTATTAATATTTTTCTAAATTTTAAAAATATCTAACGGTCGGATTAAAATTTAGACATGTTTCAAATTTGGACATTTTGTTGCCACGACAGCACCTCCAGACCAACTTCTAGAGTGCACCATTTCATTATCCAACCTTCGATCAGAGTGATTCCAGAGCTCACTTATCACTTTCAAAGAGTGCTACTAGTGTATCAAATTTCAAAAAGATCTAACAGATTGATTAAAATTTGTGCATGTCCCAACATCAACATTGTTGCTGTCATGACAGCAATTTAATGCTGTTATGATAGCACTTGTGAACCAAATTCCAGAGTATGCTGTTTCTTCATTCAATGTTTGATTGATGTAATTCTAAAGCCCACATGAAGCTTATAAAATTTTTTACTTGTGACCTAAATTTCAAGAAAATCTAACCAATGGATTGAAATTTGGACACCCAGATCTAAAAGTGTAACTTTTTGGTAAAAACTATTTTTAAAATTATCTAAATCTCATCCTAAGAGTCACAAACTTGTGGGAACACTTTGGACACGTCAAATAGGACTAGGAGTACCTAATAGAACACTCAAATGATGGAAAATTCCTATACATTAAAATTTGACCTCCTAAGTACCATTTTCCAAAATGCACCATAAACCCCCAAAATGCACAAATCATACAAGAGTGATCAAAAATCAATCCAAACACTATGTATTTATATAAATACACATGCTAAACATTTTCACTTGACTCAGAGATCTCTATGGGCCCACGCACCTACTCTCCCTATCCAAGGTGTATGTTTGCTGTTAGCATACAATTCATAATGCAACCATTTTGCAATTGCATGTAAAATTACATATATTCATATATATACACCAAAATAAACATTTTCTTGTAGTAAAAACTTAGTCTATCAAATGAATATATCAAAAACCACACACCATAATCAAGTTTTCTAAATACAAGTCTACAAGTGGCAAAAATTCGTACACAAGTACACAATCCACACATAGTCACATATATGTATGGTCACATCCTACTGGCACTCTAATCCTAAATACATTATAATATACTTGCTCAAAAGAAAAAGGGATGCTGTTCTTTACAAATCACAAGCAAACCTTTAGCTTGGCCTTTTTCCTCATCTACCACTGGATCCTTTGCCTATTCCTGTAATTATTATAAATAAAAAGGTGAAATAACCACAATCTCAATAACAAAGAAATCAATATTCCTTATTATAAAGAAATCCATAGTCAAGTAAATACATAATAGATTCAATATAATATATAATTAACCAAATTAAATGCTTGAATGAATAAGATAGGCCAATATGGCCTTTCCTAACCAATAGAATGCCCCCTAAACACTCCTTAGCTTGTAGGTAAACCTTATATCTACTGTACTTCTACAAGCACAAAATATAAACTAAGGCATGATCTGATCTACTAAACTGCCTGTACTCATTCGACGTGAATCCTGAGCAGTCGAAGCTAACTCTCTCCCAAAGCCAGCCTGACTTACTCTCCATGTGAGGGCTACCTTGGCCTAGGCACTTAACCTCACACTTTATATGTTGGATTCCCTTTCCCACTGAGAGGTGTCGAACACTCAATCCACTAACCCTGTAGTTTATTGAGCCCACAATATGAAAGGCAACACTGAATACTGACAGTGAGCCATAGAATATTATAAGACCACATCTTCCTATTAGTGAACTCCTACTGAAATCATGCCTGCTATCCTTTTCTATCTTTCTCAAGTATTGACCACTTCAACACTTAAGGTAGTATAACACTCATAATTCATCCTTTAAGCGATTCCTTAGCCTATCTAAGGCCCCAAACCTAGCTACCCTTTCTTAAGTGCAACTCCTCATTTTTCATTATCATAATGCATGCTATTAATCTTATTTCCATAAGTAAGATCATTATTAAATAGATAATAAACATAGATATATTATTATTAAAGTAATACCCCATAAACCCTTCTAAAACACATTTTATTTGCATTCAATTGTTTTAAAACATGTAATGCATACTAGATAATATATATCTACTCAAAAATAGATAAACAAAGTAATAAAAAATATAAATTTTCCTATTACCTCAACCTTTTGATACCAAAAGGGTTTCCCTTGTATAAAATAAGACTTGACTTATTTCTTAACTTCTCAATAAGTTCTACTAACAATTCTCTATAACATATAAGTGATCCACATCACTTTTCATAGCAAATAACATAAAAGAAGACTATAACTCATACCATACAACTTGGTCAATGAGCCATAATCCATTCTAATGGTCTATGTATTAAACCACTAATCACATAACATTACTTAACCACTAAAACTATTTATTAGCCACCATTAGGCAAATTTCCAAACCATACAATTTTTTATCAACCAAACACCTTCAATTAGCATTACCAACTTTTAGAATTAGCCATTATAATGAAAGCCAAAGCTTAATTTAAATCTTATTAGATTCAAATAGCACAATTATAACTAAATAAATAGGCTCAAACCATCAAGGAGCAAAACCCAATCTCTTGGGGTTTAATTTATACCAAAAATTCCCTTCTTCATCCAATTACCACTAAAACATTAGAGTACTATATAGAAACTCAAAATAATCTCCTAAGGACCCAAAGAAACTAAAGCTTACAAGAATAAAGGTTTTGGGAACAAAATCCAGAAATTTCCTCTTCCAAAAATTGAAGAAAATCTAGAAGGAAAGAAGAGGATTGAAGTAAGGAGTATACTTATAGCGTAACCGAGTTCGTAACAGTTACAAAGCCTCTCGAATTCGAGCTTTAGCTTCCCTCTCTTCCTTCCTCTCTTTTCTATTGTCTCTTGTGCTCTCTTGCTTTTTGTTCTCTTGTTTTATTTCCTTTCTCTTTGTTTCTATTTTTAGTTTCTGCATGCATTTCCTTTAAAAAAAAAACTAGCTTTATCAATTTGGGAAAAATTACAAGGAAGGGCCCAACATTTCTTATTATAACATAAAAACCCAAGTCAACTTTAGTAATTTTTTTTATAGTTAAAAATAAAATAAAACCAAGCTTTTACTTAGTAAAATTTGAACTTTGGACTCTTAATTTTAATTTAATTATAAATATTTTATTTCAAAATAAATTTAGATCTTAAAATTTCGAGATGTTATACATTGTCTCCCACTTCAAACTCTAACAGCCGACGCCACTTATTAGTATAACACTTTTGATGACTCTGGGTAATAAGAAGTTTCTATTGGATAACTCTAATCTTTTTTTATGGTCTGATCCACAATATCTAGACCAATTATCCTTCTTTCACTTAATTCAACCCAACATAAGGATGATTGACACTTTTTCCCATACAACGTCTCGTATGGTGCCATCTAAATGCTTGAGTGAAAGCTGTTGTTATAGGCAAACTCAGCCAAAGGTGAGTAACTGTCCTAGTTTGTTTTGTACGCTTGGTCTACCTATTAGTCTGTGGATGATAAGAGCTACTAAATCTCAACTTGGTACCCATTGCTTTTTACAATGTTCCTCAAAACCTAAAAGTAAACCTAAGATCTCGATCTGACACTACGTTTTTAGGTACACCATGTAGTCTTACAACCTCTCTAACATATACTTTTGCATACTTTTCCATACCATAATTGGTCTTAACTAGCAAAAGTGTGCTGACTTCGTCAACCAATCTATCATAATCCACACAAAGTCACATCCTGACTGAGTCCTTAGTAAACCAGACATGAAGTCCATTAATATGCTGTCGATCTCTAATGCTCAACCTTTACTTTCTAACATGTAAGACACTGGCTCATAAACTCAGTAACATCCCTCTTCATACCTTGCCACCACTAATACTTCTTCATGTCATGGTACATTTTAGTCACACCAAGATGCATCATGTATCTCCTCTAGTAAGCTTCTTCTAACAGCCTCTTTCTAATTCCCTCATCTGTAGGTATATAGGTTTGGTCTTTGTACAGGCTGTCATCACTGAACTAGAAAAGAGTAGTATGACCTTCTTCTATATCCTCTCATACATTTGATTAAAACGTGTCTCTTAATTGAGCTTCCCATATCTTTTTCCAAAACTTATTGGAAATAATCATTAACTGAATTGCATTTAGGGTGTAATCTGATGCTTCAAGTTGCATCTTCAGTAAAGACAACAACAATTGGTGTTCTTAAACCATCAACCCAACCACATGCAATGATTTCTGACTTAAAGCATCTGCCACAACATTAGCTTTCCCTGGATAGTACTTAAACTTAAAGTTTTAATCTTTCAGGAATTCCATCCATCACATCTGTCTCATATTAAGCTCTTTCTAATCCATAAGATACATCAAATTCTTGTGATCATTACGCACATTAAACTCTACCTTATAGAGATAATGTCGCTAAATCTTAAGTGCAAAAACCATAGCTGCTAACTCTAGATCATGTGTTGGGTAGTTTTTCTCATGACATCACAACTGTCTAGACACATATGCTACTACTTGGTCCTCTTACATTAACATACACCCTAAGCCTTTCAAAGAAGCAGCCATGTAAACCTCATTAGGTGACTGTGGATTAGGAAACACCAATGCCAAGGTTAGCTTTTCCTTAAGCTAAGTGAAAGTAGCTTCATACCTTTCATCCTAAATGAAAGGCTTATCCTTCCTCATTAAACAAGTCAAAGTAATAGCAATTTGAAAAGATTTTTGAATGAATCTTTAGTAATACCCAGCCATACCTAAAAAACTTCATATCTCAGTCATTGAACTTAACCATTCCCATTGCAATACCGCATCCACTTTATGAGGATCTCCTGAGATACCTTCACCTAATGCATATGTCCGAGGAATCTTACCTCTCATAGCCAAAACTCACATTTACTCAGCTTTAACATATAAATGATTATCCTTCAGAATCCTTAGCATGGTTTTTAGATGCCTCGTGTGCTCTTTCTCATTCTTAGAGTATATCAATATGTCATCTAAGAATACGGCAATAAACTGATCTAAAAAGGGACAAAATATGTATTTCATGTAGTCTATGAAAATCACAGGTCATCAATCCGAATGGCATCACCAAGAAATCAAAGTGACCACATCGAGTACAAAATGCTATCTTGGTCACATCCTCCACATTAACTCTTAATTGATGGTACCTAGATCGTAGATTGATCTTAGAAAATACTAAAGCTCCCACCAGTTAATCTAGCGAATCATCTATCTTGGGAAGTAGGTACTTGCTCTTTACTATCATCTTGTTCAGTTGCCTATAGTTGATACATAATTTTAAGTTGCCATCCTTTTTCTTCACCAATAGGATTGGCGAACCCTATAGTGATATACTAGGGCATATAAAGCCCTTCTCTAGCAACTTTTATAGCTGTTTCTTATTCTGAAGGAGCCATTTGATATGGTACTTTCAAAATAGGCTTGGTATTAAGTGCCAAATCGATGGAGAACTCCACTTCTTGCTCCAATGGGAAACTTGATACCTCATCTACAAATACCTTAGGAAACTCATTTACAACTTGAATTTCTCATTAATATTACTACTGCTACTGCCTTTCAGTACAAAGAAAACTACATAGGCCTGACAGCCTTTAGAAACTAACCTTTCAGCTTGCACTACTGACAATAATCATGGTTGATTAATAGCAATTATGGAGACCACAGTTGGCGTCATATGAACTAGTAGTAATACCATCTTTCTGGCGCAATCTAGGGTAGCATTATTTCTTACCAACTAATCCATTCGAATGATCACATCTAATCCTTCCATAAGAATCAAGATTAGATCTATTATAGAAGTTTTACTTTCAAAGCACAACTCAACTCCCTTATATACCTTACTAATCTTATCTAGTAATCTAGAAGGCGTAGATACCTTAACTATATATGGTAATTCATGTACAAGCAAATTTAGCTTCTCCATACAATCATGCGACATAAAGGAATGAGTAGCTCTCAAGTCAAATAGAACTTCAACTCTTTGCTTGTGGATAGAAATTGTACCTATGATTAAATTCGGTACTGTCTGAGCCTCCTCTCGAGAAACTGTGTACACTGACTTGGTACTACCAATTGCTGTTTAGAAGCTCCCCCTTGATTCTTAGGGTAATCCTTCACAAAATGACCCATGTAACTATAGATGTAGCACTCCCAACACCTTCCAAGATGGTTCTACCCATAATTTTCACACACCAATGAGCATGCAGTGCTCATATGAGATGTAGGGGCAGTAGCAGTCTAACTTGATTGATGTGGAGTTCTAGAATCTCTAGCCCCACTAAACATCCTGCCCTGGCTAACTACTCCTCAAGACTGTGATCCTCTACCAAAAATCCTCCTGCTTGAAGATCCAGAACCACTAGCACCAGAATTTACTCTCTTAAATACTCCTCTAATTGGCTTAATAGAGTGGAAAACTACCCATAGCTAGCTCTTCTCTCTCAAAATTTGTCTCCTGATCCCATCTCATAGCTATACGAAGTCGGTTATAGGTTTCTTCATCTGTAGTTTCTACCAATAATGCCATCTGCCTTCTATACTCAGGTTGCATCTTTCAATCAACCTCTTGGCCTTCCATTTACTATCATCCTTCTCATGCAGGTAAGTCATGAATTTGAAAAGATAGTTGAACTTCCTCATAAATGACTCCTCATCCATATTTCCCTGCTAGAACGCATAGAACTATGCTTCTTTCTTATCTCTAAAACCACAAGGAAATGGTAGTCAAAGAACCTCTCCTTAAACTGCTCCTAGTTGAGTCAACTACCACTAAAAGGTCTAACTGAATGCCATTAATACTTTGCATCCTCAATCAGTTGCACCGTGGTTAATACTACTTTTTATTCAGAGGAACACAAAGTAAACTTAAAGATTATCTCCATTCTTTCAATCCAGTTCTCCATATCTCCTTATCTCATACTACTATTGAAGGTCGACAGATTTAGCCATGAGAAAGTTCTCTAGACCCAATCCATAGGAATCCCTTAATCTTTCTTACCGATCACTAGCCTACTCCCTAAAGCATGGGAGGTTGCTAGCCTACTCAATTGTGCCTCAGGTTACTGCTCAGGCTGCATTCTTTTTTTTAGCCCCAGGCCTTACCTATTACTCTAGCTTTGGCTCCTCATGATCCCTATTACAATTCAAGGCATCACAACTAGCTAGACTTTGTTGAATATCCAGCATCACTCCTAGCATACGTGCCATTATAGGATCATTACCTTAAGGTTGTTCTGGTGCTAGCTTTGGATCTTACACATCTTAGGCATTTTGAGCTCATATGTGCTATGGAATTCTACCACGTCCTCTCATAGCTACTATAGAATAATATAGTTTCACGTACCTTTCTTCCTTCCTTTATAGTAAAGGGAGAAAAGTCAGTAAATAGGTGATTAGAGGTTGGAAAAGAGTAATGAATGTATAAAAGTTGCCAATTAATGTGATGTAATGCACAAAGAGATCAAAACCAAAGAAGACTAATACCAAACTGTAAAGTGCAAACTCATTCTCGACATTACCATTCCCAATCACATAATCACACAATACAGGAATAATAATATCAGAGTAATAGCCCTTTATTCATTTTCAGATCATGGGATACCAATTTTTTAAAACATATATTCAAATAAGAGGGCTAACGGAAGCACAAATACATAATTCAAGGCTTAAAAAGGTACAAATCCTTTTCTATGAAATGTACCATGCATTGTAGCTTGTACCACCATATGTCATGGCATGTGGTACAAAGCAACATGCCTTGCCTCTATCTATGCCATGCGCCACAGTACATATGACAGCAAAGTCTATGCCATATGGCAATTCAGCAGGAAAATTTCTATCGTCTGTCATTTCCAAACCTAATGTCCAATTAGAGTGATTCAATTGCCCACACAAAGCTTATAACATATTCTAACTGATGGGACAAGTTTGGACTGAATCTGACGGTCCAATCTAAATTGAACATTTGAGTGTAAAAAGTAACTTTTTCTTTCAAAACTTGCACCCTAAGTGCTCAATTCTCATTCCTTGTCCCATTAGACTACTTCGAGCCTTGAACCAAGTCCAAAAGGACCATATACACCTAATTGACACTTCATACCACATATAACACAATCATATACAAAATTTGACCTCTCAACCTCACATTACACACTTGTGGACTTATATGGGGCACAATACATGCAATACATATTCCTATAGACTTGTTCCACTTTTAATCATCCGACTCTTACATATGGGGCTTTGCCTCACCATATAGCTGGGAATCTCAATATACTCGACTCTTACAATGGGGTTTGCCTAACTATTTATGTTAAGTTCTCACGTATATACATAATTCACAATCAATTTCACATTCAACACACATATAAAGTTGAACAAGTTACATAATGACATATACTTACTTGAATAGCATCTAGGCCTACCCATGTACCCACTATTGAGGCACCCTTGGTGAGATAGAACATCATATATATGTATACACAAGCAAGTTTTCATAACACAATTCATATATACATTCATATTATCCATTCACATACACTTATGCATCTTAGTTGGCAACTCCACTATCACAACTCATTATACATTCATTTACACAAATAATAGTTATACCACTATCAAGTGAGGCTACTCTTTCATTTATTCCTTTCCCAGCCTTCTCATGCTCTCTTCACTTATGTTCAAAAGCAACGGAGTGAGACATATGTCCCAGTAACTTGAAGGTAACCCCAGTTACCGATAAGTAAGCAAAATCATAAACAAGAGATAAAGTACCATGTTTTTCAGTAAAAGCAATATCACATGCATGTATAGGAATTCATTCTCATCAATCTCATCATGCTCATGCTAATGCATTTCTAGTTCTACTTAGAGGAGTAATCTCTATGCTCAAACTTAGACTTCAAGTCCCATAAATCAAGGCCCACTATACAATTACTCAAAACAAGTAATCCTCTTTGCGTATGTGTTGTTTCCTAGGTCCGTCACGGCAAAGTTAAACTCTACACTCTAGATCATCAGGACTTTCTAGCCTTATACAATGTACTATCACGACCTCCTACCCTCGTCGAGGGTAACCTCGTGGATAATTTCACATCCTATGTTCGTCATGGCAGAGTCAAGCTCTATACTCTGGATCATTATGACTTCTTAGACCTCCTCAGAGTAAGGCCACGTCCCCTTACCATAATCTAATATATGCTTGCAGATGCGATGCATGTCAATGCACATGTCACCTTAAATTTATTTTAATCAATACTCACACACCTGGATGCATATTCTTTCACAATATTGCTACTCTATTAGTCCACAACACAATGCATGTATTTATATATAAAATACTTGTAAAAAATTTCACAAACAAATAAGTAAAAGGATCGCTCCAGTTACCTTTTAACCCTTACTATTAAGGGTTATGAATATCAATGGATTCCCAGGATTGTAGATTCCCATGAGCAATATCACAGGTGCTCAATCTACATCATACAGTATCCTTCAGTCAATTCTATGCACTTTACATAAGCATTGATTCGCCTAAACTGAGTCTCTTAACATACAAAATGGTCTAATTAATACCTTTTGAATTCACAAGTCCACTATATATAGTCATTAGTCTTGTAAGCTTTTTAAATAGCCATAACAACCTTCTAACACATTTATTTATCTAATTTTCACCATTTTAACCTAACTTCTTAGGTTAAATGTGTAACATCTTGAATTTCTAATCTTATATTAATGACTAATTAAGAATGGATTAGTGATTTAATATGGCACTAGGATTTCTAGGTAGTGAAGTGTTATATTGACTTGAGGTGTTATATGAACAGATACGAGCGAAAGAGTGGAATCTTGAAGCAGACGTGCGAGCATAGTAAGGATTTCCCTCACTGTGCCATGCATCACAACGGGGGATAAATGCGCCACGACACATGGTACAGAATTTTGATTAATAAGATGTGTCTAACTCATGAAAAACAGAAGGGAGAACATGAGAGAAGAGATCAGAGTGGAGAAGTGCAAGAGATCTACTAGGGCAAGTAAAATCAAAAACAAGAACGGTGTTTATGACCTATACTTATTGAGTAAGTCACATACTGCCTTAACTTATGATTCTACCCTATTTTCTCTTAGTTTTAATTAGTGAGAAATTGAATTTAGGAGGTTTAAGGAGTTGATTCCTTACCCTTTAGTAATAAAAAGGTTCTTTAAAACTAAACTAGTGTTCTATGACTAATTGGAGTTGAAATGATAAACCTTTAGAGCTGTAGGCAAGATTTCCCCTATTCTAGAGAGAGACTAGTGAGAGAAAATTGCTAGAGAATGTTAAAGCTTGGAATGAGGGATAATCAGTGGTATAAATGTAATCGAGTATGAAATATGGATTTGATAGTGATTGAGAGCTTAAGTATGATGATTGGCACTTTTGTCAAGAGAAATTGACTTTGGGTTTCCAATTTTATGTAGATTCTAGTGTGTGATGCATGAATTATGAGAAAAAAGCTTGATAGGTTGTTGGACTATGGGTAAAACTTTTTAGCAAACAGAAGGGTTGAGGTAACTATATAGTTTATTATGCTTGTTAACTATTATAACTGTGTAGAAGTAGATATCAAATGAGAAATGTGTTTATGAGTTTTATGCTTGATTTGTTATTGAAAATGATTTTGGCATGAACATTAGTTGTGAAATGATATTTAAAAGGTTATTGATTTCAAATGATACATATATAATGTTACAATATTATATATTGTGAAATGTGGATGAGTAGTGATAATTGTAAATGAGCATGATCATAAAGGGTAAGAGTTCATCCAGGATATGTGAGGATGTGTGTGTGGAGATATGTGAGTATAAAAAATCTATATGGTCGAGCTGACACCATGGGACATTCGGTGCAGCATTATACGGGCTGTTACCATAGGTAATCTGGTACAACTATTTATAGACTATTACTATAGGATATTCGGGCAGTCTGCCATCTCCCTAGTACCCGATAGGGTGCAGTTAGGAGTCAACAATGCCTCTATCACAAGTGTGTAAAGAGGGAAAACCATAGTCCGTAGGTGGGTTAGATTACCTTTGGCTGGGTATTTCTATCACTGAAAGTGTGCTTGGGTTAATAAGTGATTGATCTAGATGAGCCTATGGTTTCATATCGGGGAGTTTTGGAGGATCAATGGATAGATGATCATGCGGAGGTGTAAAAGTCTTTGAAACATAATTTATATGTGACAATATGTCTTAGCTATCATATACTATATATAAATGCTCCATTATGGTTTTTATTACTTTAGCATGATTATCTGTGGTAATAGGCATTAAATGAGCTATATTGATTACTGAGATTTTTATCTCACTCGTGATTATTACATTTTTAGGCCCTGGTGCTAGTGGATCAAAGGGAAAGGATATAGGCTGAATGGCATCTCTTGCCTAAGTCTTTGTAAGAATTGGTGTAATGAATTTATTGCAAGTGGCTGTAAACATGTATAAGTTGTCTTAGGATTTGAGCATGTGTATATTATGGTATTTGATGATTTTGAGCTTCCTAGCCCTTATATATGTGTGAATAAGGAAAAGATTGGATGGGCTAGTGGAAGAATGTGTATGTGTGTGAATATGTGATATGTGAAATGGATGGATAGTAATTTGGCCATGTACAAGATTATAAAAATGAAAATGATTTTTTGGCCCAAAGGGTATAATGAGCAATTTATAGGCCAAATATACATATGTGTGTGATATATTGTGCATGTGTGTAGTCTATCAGGTGTGTATTATCTATTTGGACATAGTCAAGGCCCAAAAAAAGTGGCTAATGACATTTGGTTTTGAATTGAGACACTTGAGTGGCAAGATTTTAGTAGAAAATGGTCAAAATGCACTTAGGTGTCCAATTTTTTTATAAAGATATCGGATTGTGTTGAAACCAGTGTCATTAGTTATATTTCAAAACAAACTTCGTGTAGGCGATTGAACCATCCTAATCAAACATCATATGTGGAAATGGCATGCATCTGAATCTTGTATAAGAAATTGCCATTTGACAGCAATTCAGCTGTGTGCACCAAAGCTTATAGCTCACACGTCGTGGCGCACGGCACAAAGCAGGTGACTGTGGACTCTGTGCCACATGCCACAGTGCATGTGGCACGAGCTGCAGTGCATGATGCAAAGTTTTACTTTATTTTCTGGAATGCCTGTTTCTTTTGATGTTAATACCCGAACAATTATTGCTTCCACTGTGTATAGGATTTGTGTTATGGGTTTTCTAACCCAAGTGATTTATAAAATGATTTGAAATCTTTTCTTGGAATCCTAAGGTTTTCAATATTTTTAAAGTAAATGATTTTAATTTGATTAGTAAGATTGTAGTAGAGCACATGGTAATGTCAGCGAGGGCATTGCAAAATGAGCCTAAATCCTCAAAGCATAACTATTCAACTACATATTAGTCACAAAACCCTAGTTTCATATTCGATAGCTCATTTTAAACCTTTCCTTTAAATTAACACCCCTCAAAGCTTCCTGATTCAATTTCTCTACCAATCAAATCTAATGAAAATAGGGTAGAAATGAAGTATAGGGCTACACATTACTTACCCGACAAGTCATTAACGAAGCAATTCCTCAAGTTTAGATATTGCAAGCCCTATCAGACCCAAACTTCTCCACCTCCTAAGATGTGCTTTTTACACTTCTCCATTCTGATTTCACGAGTTGATCATGTTAGCTTTAAGTGATTTTATACCATGCACCGTGATGCGTGCAACTTCCATTAGGTGCGTGGCACATTGAGGTCAATCTCACTTGTGCTTGTGCATTATACCCCGGACTACTATTCTACTTTTCAATCTTATTAACATAATAGTCAACTAACACAAATTATCAAATCAACATCTAAACCCGATTAATCTACTAATTACAAATCTATCCTTGATCATATAAATGCTTGCCCTAGTAGAGCTCCCTTCCTTCTTCACTCTCCTGTGTTTCTTTCCTCTTTTTCCCCTTTGTCTCTACAAGCTAATACACGTCCTTATCTATCACAAATTTTGATGCCATGCACCATGGCACACTCATCACTAGCCATGGTGAGTGGCATAGTAAGAAAAATCCTCACCGTACTCATACGCTCTGCTTTGTAATGACGTTTTCCACTCTAATTTGTCTATGTAATATCTTAAAGGGTTAAAACAACATTCCATCATCTAAAACTATAATCCCTATAATTTAATAACCTTGAGTTAGTAATAATTCTATAATAAGAAATTCAGGATGTTATAGTTTTCCCCTCCTTTCATTTGTCACATATAACTTCTACTTTCAATTTCAATCACATTTACTATTTTTCCACTATACTCAATTATTACATTTCAAACAACCACAATCATCACAACAATTACTATGTTTTCATTCTGGCACATAATCGTAGTTTTGAAGTCATTTTAAATCATCTTCATATTTAAAATCAAGCCTAGGTTAATAAAACCTCACATGATTTTAGAATACATTACTAACAACAAATTCAATGAT
Organism: Prosopis cineraria; assembly: GCF_029017545.1. Classification (NCBI taxonomy): domain Eukaryota; kingdom Viridiplantae; phylum Streptophyta; class Magnoliopsida; order Fabales; family Fabaceae; genus Prosopis; species Prosopis cineraria. The sequence goes on from NW_026555336.1 coordinate 22,891,598, forward strand.
TCAAGTAAATTATTTCAACTTTAAAATATAAATCAATTAATATAGAACTACATAAAAGAGATTTCCTTAAGTTACCTCAAATCTTTGAGAGGTCAAAGGTTTACCCCTCAATAATTGTTCTTCCAAAGCTTGCTTCTTAGGCTAATATGGTGTGCAAGGTGATTAATCTGCTAAAACCCAACTTTGTGCTTGCTCTACTCATAGGGCCCATAAATGAAAAAAAAATATACCCTGGCAATCCCTTCTATTTTCATCTGTCACCTATTCTTGTCTTACAATATCCTTGAATTTATCGCACATGACCTTGAAGGAGGTGATATCAAAGGTAGCCAACTACTGACTAGACATAGGCCGTATCTTGTCTTGAAACTGTTTGGCTTTCTAGTGCTCATCATCATGGTGTCTCAAGTATTTAGACAACTTATTTAACTTGACTATGAATTCTACCTTATTCATATTTCCTTATTAGAGCCTATAAAACTCAAACTCCTTCTCAGCTCTAAATGAGGTGAGGAATAGTAAGCAAAGAACTTCCTCTTAAGCTCCTTCCAAGTTAAAAGAGAGCTAACTTTATAGTATCTTTTAACATAAAGATGGCAAAAAAATACCTTCTTCTCTAGTATGTAAGACATAGTGGAGAAATAGTCTCAAGCCTATCTATCCATTCCTCACTGGCTCTATTCTCATGGAGCCTTTAAATGATAGAGGATTCAACCTTGTAAATTTTTTCAGTATAAGATCTATGGAGCTCTAAAACTTACTTCTCTTAGGCTATACTAGTTGTACTAGTCTCCTTTATACACTCTCTTCAAAATATTTCTCATCTTCATGCCCATGCACATCCTTATGCATATCACCCTTCATCTCTTCATGACACTTGTAACATCCTAAATTTTAATCCTTAATTAGTCAATGAGATAATCAAGTTTAATTAAATAAAATAGAGTTTGAGGATGGCTAAAAAGTGTTATTGGTGCGTGGTTGTAGCTTGAGCATTAAGTCCAAAGTGAAATTGAGGCACCCAAACTTTAAAGGGAATAAAAAATTCAATAATCCTCTTACTGTACCATGCGTCGTGGCATTTACGGCATGAACAATGGCTCATTACACAGCAAGAAGAAGCCCTTCTTCATCCCATCTGTTGTGGTGCTTAACCAAAATTTTGTGGAGATAAGTCGTGACCTGACTTTAAAAATAAAGGGAAAATCATAAGAGTTAAAAGGAGAGAATGAAAAGAACAAAGAGGGCTCTACTAGGTCTTCATCCTTGTAACATCTAAATTTTTTAATCCTGTAATTAGCTGTTAATTAGGGATAAAGTGATAATTAGTAAATGATTAGTAATTTGGATAGTTGCTTAATAATTTATGTCCTTTAGATATCAATGAACAGATACAAGGGAGAGGATTGTGATTTGGCTTATGCTACATGCATCGCGGCACATAGACTAAAAAAATGACCTCATAAGTAGTGAAATTGGGGGTGAATTCCAAAGATAGAATTAGAAACCACATGAAAGGAAAGGAGAGGAAGCTGAGTTGTACTAGGGCAAGCTATTTTAGAGCCATGGAAGGCGCATCTAATAAGTAGCTTATCGAGCAAGTTACATATAACCCTTACCTTCCATTCTACCCAAATTTTTCTAAATATGAGTTATAAAAAAATTGAATTGGTGAAATTTAATGGGTTTGATTCTTACTCAATAGTAATAAAAAGGTTCTCGAAAGTTAAATTATAACTTTGCAACTAGTTTAGAGCTGAATTATAGAGCTTTAAAACCTATAGGCTCTATTTGAGTAAAATGAGATTAGTTGAGGTGATCTAAAGTGGTAATTAAGTAGTAATAGACTTAGAATGGATAAATAGAAAAGAATGAATGACTAAATATAGCCATAAGTAGTAATTAAGTAGTTTTGGTCAATTTAGACTAATTAACTAAATGGTGCCAATTGTGTGTAGATTGGCATGTCGTGCATGTGAGTTGAGAAAGGAAGCTTATGATGAGCTCTAGTAGTAGTTGAAATCCACAAGTAACCTTTCTAGTGACAGAAGGGTTGAGGTAATCGAATAACTTTCTTTATTAGACTATTTATTGTAACTATGTGTGAATTTGCTATTTAGTGCATGAAATATGTTTTAAACTAAGCATAATTTATGGCATTTTGTGAATGTTGCATGAAATGGCTTTTGATCACATTAAAAGGGTTAAAACATGTGATTTCATATGTTATATATATATATGCTATGTGTTTAGAAAACCTGTATGATAGTGACTTGGAACCTATGATTAGTTTAGAAAGCATAATCATAGGGGTGGGAGTTTACCCATGTAGATTGCAGTGAAAGACTATATGGCATATTCTCCTTGGTGCCTTTTTAGGTGCAGTGTTGGAGAAGATCTCCTTAGTACCTGTTGAGGTGTGGTGTTAAAGATTTGGTACTCCTTAGTGTCTGTGTGATATGATGTTAGACTCAACGACACCCCATTGTGTGTATTAGGGGAAACCATAGTCCAAAAGTGAGATAAAAACACCTTTGGCCAAGTAATTCTACCATTGAAGGTGAGCTTAGGGCCAATGAGAGTGTATATTGGTCCAAGGTGAGCTTATGATTTCAAGTGGGGTTGATTTAGAGGTTCGATTAATAATGATCATGCTATATGCTGTATATGTGGAAAGTGGTGAAAAGTGAAAAATAAGCGAAGAAATGAGTGAAATGAAATGTGTGATTGTGATTTGTAATGAAACATGTGTATATATTATGTTTAATGGTATGTATACATGCTATGCTTTCATATAGTTATATGTGATAGTTGTTAGTAGTGAGTTACTCTGTTATTGAAATTATTATCTCACCCATATGATTATATTTCTATAGGACAAAGCAGTGATCAAGGCAAGGGAAAAGACTTTGGACTGACTTATAGTTATTAAAGCCATGCGAACTCAAAGTATTATGTAATGAACTGAACTTAGAGTCTGGACTGGCTTATAGGAGATTGTATGTATGTTTGAGTTGCGTTTGGTTAAAAATGTAGAAATGCGCAGTGATAATGGTTAATCTTAGCCCATGTGTGGAAATTATGAAATGTGTAATTTGGGTTAAGATTGAGTTGTGATTATGTCATAAATATGGATATATGTAAATTTATGGTAAAAGAGCTAAGTGGGCCAATTGGTCTTAAGTGGTAAAATTTTTGTGAAATGTGAAAATGGGCTGTTGAACAGTCGAATTTTGATATATGTGTATATATGTCATGAAATGTGGTTAATTGGGTGTTAGGTCCTTTTGAACTTAATTCAAGGCCTTATGTAGTCTAATGAGACAATGGGGTCGATTTGAGCGCTTGGGTATGTGAAATTCTTTGAAAAAGTGACTTTCTACACTCAAGCATCTAAATTTTAATTGGATCGTTATATCATGTCCAAACCTATCTCCTTAGCTAGCTTATGAGATAAGTTTTATATAGGCACTTAAATCACTCCGATCAGACGTCGTGTGTGAAAATGGTGCATGCTTAAAAGTTCATCATTTTTGCTATCAAACAACAACAAAGAATCTAGACTGGCGCACCACGGCATATGGTGTCTCATGCCGCAGTGCATGACACAGTGAAGGTTTGGGCTTGTGGTTCTGTGCCATATGCCGTGGCACATGTGTTGTCCGTCGTGGTGTATGACCTAAATTTAGACTTTGTTTATTTGCTATTGAGGCATGCAATGTTTGGTCATGAATGCATATAATGTGTTTCCACTACATATTGTTTGGTGTATTTTGATTTTAATGATTTTACACAATGAGTCTCGAACCCAAGCTTTTCAAATAAAGTTTTGATTACCAATTGTTGTGATTAGTGTGATGATTTGGTTAATCTTCTCCTGTATCGAGTGGATATAGGAAGAGTTACAACATAAACATGTTAGAATGGGAGAACATAGTTGTAAAGCAAAGCATATGAGTGTGGTGAGGAGTTTCCTCATTGTGCCAAGCGTCACGGCTATTACTGAGTACACCGCGACGCATAGTGCAAATTTATGATAAAAAAGGACGTGAAGGGCACATAAAGATAAAGGAAAGGAAAGAGATCTGTAAGTGTGAAGAAGAAGAGCTCTAGTAGTACAAGCATTTTCAGGAGCAAGGATGATGCTTTTAACCTGTTACTTATCAGGTAAGTCTCCTACAGCCTTAATCTTCAATTCTACACTATTTTCTCTTAGTTTAAACTATTAGAAAATTGAATTCAGATTTTTTAAGGGGTTAATTTATTATAGTAATAAAAAGATTCTTTAGAGTTATATTAGGACTTTACGAATGGGTAGAGCTTAAATGGTAAAGCTTTAAAGCTGTAGGCTCAAATTAGTCAAATTTACAAAGAGAAAATAAGTGAGATTTAGGATAAGTGTAACATCCTAAATTTCTAAATCCTGCATTAATATGATTATGGAATGAATTAGTGATTTAATATGAGATTAGGATTCTGAATAATAAAGTGTTATTTTAACTCATTGAGATAATGTGTGTATAGATGTGGGCGGAAGAATAGCATCCTGAAGCAAAACATGTGAGTATGGTGAAGTTTTCCCTCACTATGCCACGCGCCACAATGGAAGATGGATGCGTTACGGTGCTTGGAGTAGAATTCTGATAAATGAGAACATGTCCAACTTGTGAAAATAGAAGGAGAAACAAAGAAGAGAGGGTTAGGTGTGGAGAAGAGAGGGGAACTCTACTAAGGCAATGATTTTTGATAGAAATGATAACATTTCCAACCTGTTACTTATCAGGTAAGTCTCATACTATTTTAGCCTTCAATTGTACCCTATTTTCTCTTAGTTTTAACTATTAAGAAATTGAATTCAAAAGTTTTAAGGAGATGATTTTTTACCCTATAGTAATAGAAAGGTCTTCTGAGACTAAACTAGTACTTTGTGACTGGATTAAGTTAGAACGATAAAGTTTTAAAGCTTTAAGCTTAGTTTAACCTAGCTTAGAAGAAGATAATGAGAGAAATCTAGCTAACTAGAGGTTAGAGCTTGTAATGAGGGGTAATTGGTTATAGTACTTATAAATGAACAGAAATAGAGGAAATGGTAATAATTAGGTGCTAAGCTGCTATAATTGGCACTTTTAGTTAATAAAACAATTGACTTTGGTCACCAGTTGTATGTAGATTCTAGCATGTGACGCATAAATAATAGAAAGAGATTTGAGAAAGGGAATGTAACATGGGAAATCCTTTTTATTAAATAGAAGGGTTGAAGTAACTATATAGTTTATTATGTTATTATCTATTATAACTGTACAGAAGTAATGTTATAATTGTGAAATTATGATTTTGTTGGTTTTTGTGCATGCTTTTGCATTATGAATGATTTTAGCATGAAATTAGATTTGTGAAAAGAAAGTTGATGATTTCTAACTTTATTTGATATGTGTATGTATGGTATGAAAGTGTGGAATTAAGATAAATTGTGTAAAAAGAATGATTATAGGAGGTAGGAGTTCACCCAGGTTATGTGTGGATATATGTATGTGGAGATAGGAGTGAATAACCATATGGTCAGGCTGGCACCATAGGACATTTGGTACAGCATATTATGAGTTGTTACTATGGCTGATCCAGTGCAACATTATATTAGGACTATTACCATGGGACATCCAGGCAGTCTGGCAACTCCCTAGTGCCCATTAAAGTACGGTTAGGAGTCAACGATACCTCTATCACAAGTGTGCGATAAGGGAAACCATAGTTCATAGGTGGGATAGATTACCTTTGGCCAAGTGTTTCTAATACTAAAAGTGTGCTCAAGTCAATGAGTGATTAATTCAGTAGAGCCTATGGTTTTGTGTTAGGGAGCTTTGGATGATTAGTGGATAGATGATCATGCTAGTATGTGAAAATGTGTGAAAATGATTTATATGAGAAATAGTTATGAGTAAAGCTATGTTATGATAAATATATATATATATATATATATGCTATACTTTGGTTTTACTACTTTGGTATGATTGTTTGTGCTAATAAACATTTAATGAGCTATATTGGTTATTGAGATTTTAATCTCACCCATAGTTATTATATTTTTTTTCAAGTTCTAGTAGTGGTAGAGCAAAGGGAAAGGAAACAGGCTAAGTGGAGATTCCTTTAAAAGGCTCATTGTAAGCTAGTGTAATGAAATTGAGTATAGTAGTAGTGGTTTGTATATAAGTTGCCATAAGAACCAACCTTTGTGCATAAACTTGTGAATATGTACGTGTGTGTGATTTTTGAGATCTAGCCCATCATATGTGTATATATATGTATATGGTGAACAAAGACAATATGGGCTAGTGAATATGTTTATATGCGAGTGTGGAAATGTGCTATGCGAGTATGTCAACTTTAGCCTGATATGATCATGAATATGAAAGAAATGAAATTTTGCCAAAAGTGAGCAATGGGTGGTTTACAGGCCAATCATGTGTATGCGTGTTATATTATATATATAATTGGTCAATCAGGTGTTGTTTGTCCAATTGGACGTGGTCAAGGCCCTAAAAGTGGCCAATGACTTATGGTTTTGAATAGTGATGCTTAAGTGGCAAATTTTGACTTAAAACGGTTAAAATATGCTTGAGTGTCCATTTTTCAAATAGGATATCATATTTTACTGAAACTAGTGTCATTGGTTAGATTTTGAAACAAGCTTCGTGTGGGCGCTTGAACCACCCTAATCGGACATTGGATGTGAAAACAACACACTTCTGAAGTTCATATCAGAATTTACTGTCAAATTTCATGTTCTAATATATGTGCTGTGGCTCATGTGATAATGAAGGGCAACATGCTACGGCACATGGTACAAAGAGTGACGCTGAGATCTCTGTGCCATATGCCACAGTACATGTAGCACGAGCTACAATGCACTACCCCTATATTGACTTAATTTGATTAAATTGCACAAGTTTTCTTGTTCTTTGATGTACTTTTGCATGATGCTTTTGTGTGTAAGTTTTATAATTCGAGTAATCTGTTAAATGATTTTGAAAATGTTATATAAGATCCTAAATTTTCAAATAATTGATTTTGAAGTGATTAGCAATTAGAAGAGAATTGTATGGTAGTATCAGTGAGGGCATTACAATAACTATAACATCTTGAATTTCTTAATCCCGTGATTAGTTGCTAATTGAGGGTAGAGTGGTTATTAGTGTGAGATTAAAGATTCAGATGATTACTTGGTGATTTGACTTGTTAGTGTGTTGTATGACTGGGCATGGATGGAAAGAGCACGTTTGAGTCAAAGCAAGTGCGCGTGGTGAGAATAAACCTCACTGTGCCACGCGCCATGGCTTGTACTACATGTACCGCAATGCATAGGTTAAAAAATGCCTTCATAAGTCATGAAATTTCAGAAATTTAAGAAGAGTGAATTTTAGAAACACATGAGAGAAGGAGATAAGAAGGGTTGAGAAGCTAAAACAAGCTATTTCAAGTAATTGGAAGGTGCTTTTGATTGATAACTTATTAAGTAAGCTATGTATAACTCTTACCTTCCATTCTATACAAATTTCTCTGAAAATGAGTTATAGGAAAATTGAATGAGTGAAATTTGAGGGGTTTGATTCTTGCCCAATAGTAATAAAAAGGTTCTTGGAAGCTAAATTAAAGCATTGCGACTGGTTTAAAGCTTAACGGTAGAGCTTTGAACCCGTAAGCTCAATTTGGCCCTTAAAGAGAGAAAGTTTAGTGTAGAAATTATGTTTGAGTGAAATAAGACTGGTTGACGTAATGAAAAGTAGTAATCGGGTAGTAATGGACCTAGAATGGATAAATGAAAAAGAGTTTACGATTGAATATAGCCCTAGGTAATAAATATGAGTTTTTGGTCAAAATGGACTAAATGAATAAAAGGTACCAAATGTGTTCAGATTGGCATATTAGATATGGGAGTAGAGAAAAGAAGCTTGAGATAAGCAGTTGTGGTTGTTGAAATCCACGAGTAACCTTTCTAGTGACAGAAGGGTTGAGGTAACTGAATAACTTCCTTTATTTGACTTTTTATTGTAACTGTATGTGAGTATACTTTATAGTACATGAACTTGTTTTGGATTAAGCCTGATTTATAGCATTGTGTGAATGTTGCATGAAATAACTTTTGATTGAATAAAAGCATTAAAATGGTTGTTTTCAAATGGTATGTTAATATATATGCTATGTATGAGAAAATGTGTAAAGTAGTAATGAGGAACCTTAAATGGTTCAAAAAGTATGATCATAGGAGTGGGAGTTCACCCGAGTAGAGGTGGTGATAATATGGCATGCTCTCTTAGTGCCAGACAGGGTACAGTATTGGAGACAATTCTCCTTAGTGCCTTATAAGGTGCAGTATTGGAGAAGATCTCCTTAGTGCCTATTGAGGTGTGGTGTTGGAGATGGGAGACTCCTTAGTGTCTATGTGATATGGTGTTAGAGTCAACGACACCCCATTATATGTATTGGGGAAAACCATAGTCTATATGTCCGATAAAACATCTTTGGTCGGGTGATTCTACCACTGTAGGTGAGCTCAGGGCCAATGAGAGTGTACATTAGTCTAAGGCGAGCCTATAGTTTCATGTTAGGGTGATTTAGAGGCTTGGTCAATAGTGATCATGCAATGAGATGCCATGGAATGCTGTGTGAAAGTGGTAACAAGTAGGAAATGAATATGTGTTATATGAATATAAATGTAAATGAGATATATGATGTAAATGATATTTTAATGAGATTTAAATGATATACTATACTTTACTTTCATATTGTTACATGTGATAGTCAATAGGAGGGAGTTATTCTGTTACTGAGATTTTTATCTCACTCCCGTGGTTACATGTCTACAAGACTAAGCAGTGATCAGGGTAAGGGAAGAGATTCTAGGTTGGCTTGCATTGTTGGAACCTATATGAACTCAGAGGTTGTGTAATGAACTAAGAAACTTGTGTATGTTTGTATAAATGAGTTGCCATAGGGTTGCATGCATGACTTGAGTAATGATTTTTATGGAATCTTAGCTTGATTATATGTATTTGTGATGAAATGAATCAAGGGGCTATGATTTGAGTATGTTTGTTTTGAATTGTTGTGATTGATGGTGAATCTTAAGCCCAAGTGAGAAGTTATGATGAAATGAGTAATTTGGGGTTAAGATTGTAATGTACATGTGTTATGAATGTGATTGTATATGCTTATGTTGGGGAAAAGGCCAAGTGGGCCAAGCAATGCCAATAAATGGCAATTTGTGTAAAGTTAGAAAATGTAGAAACTAGCCGTAGAAGGCTCAAGTTTTGATATATGAGTATGAGTATGATATAGTGGTCAATCAGGTGTATTAGGTCCTTCTGGACTTAATTCAAAGCTTTGTGTGGTCTAATAAGAGAAAAGGATCGATTTAATCGTTTCAATGCACAAAATTTTCAAAAAAAGTGACTTTTTGCACTCGGGTGTTTAAATTTTGACCGGACTATTAGATTGTGTCTAAACCTATTTATTAGCTAGCTTACAAGTTAAGCTTTGCGTAGGCGCTTGAATCACTCCAATGGGATGTTATATGTAAAAATGGCACACGTTGGAAGTTCATCATTTTTGTTGTCCAAAATGACAGTAGAAATTCAGACAGACAAGCCACTGCATATGGTGTCACATGCCGCAACGCATGACATAGAAAAGTTGAGTGTGTGGCTCTATGCCACAGGCTACGGTGCACATATTGCTTCCATAGCGCACAGACAATTTTTTGACTTGATATTGTGAGTTTAGATGCATGCAATGATTGAGATGGGCATATATGAATCTTTTCCGCTGCATATTGCTCTGATTGCATTGTGATTTGAATGGTTTGTAAAATGAGTCTTGGGCTCAAGCTTTGCAAACATAACATTTAATTATTGATTGGTGTTTTTGATGTGGTAATTCGGTTAATCATTTCCTGTATTTGGAGGATATAAGGGAGGGTTACAATAAGCATGTTGATGTCATAATAAATGGTGTATAGGGTTAGAAAAGTAGAAGTGGATTTAAATAGGGGTAATGATCGCTTTTAGGTGTTTGATTGTGAAAAGTGGTACCATTAGTCAATATGGTAATTGACTCCAAGTTCCCTTATTTGTGTAGATTGTCATGTGTAACGTGTTGAATAGTGGAAGGAACTTGAGTAAGGAAGTGTATCATGGGTAAACTTTCTTAAGAACAAAAGGGTTGAGGTAACTATATAGTTTGTTATATTTATTAACTATTATAACTACATAAAAGTATATGTATAAATGATTTTAATGCTTGCAAGATTTCTGAATATGATCTTTTGCAATTCACATGATTTTGTCATTAAAAAGGTGTTTTGAAATGTTTATCCAATTGTAAAGAGATTTTGAATTAAAGATATATACATACATACATAGATATATATATATATATATGTATAAGTGTAAAAGTACTTATCTATATGTGATAAAGGCATAATCATAATGGATGGGAGTTCACCTTGTGTGTATGTAGGGCTGTGTGTATGTGGAAACAAATCCATATAGTTGAGTTGCCACTATCAGACATCTAGTGCAGTATTATATTAGGACTATTACCATGGGACATCCATGTAGTCTGGCAACTCTCTAGTGCTCATAAGGGTGCAATTAGGAGTTAATGACACCCCTATCATATATGTGTGGGAAGGGGAAAACCATAGTTCAGATGTGGGATAAAATACCTTTGGCCGAGTGTTTCTACTACTGAAGGAGTGCTTGAGTCATCTATAAATTATATATCATTGGAAACATCTTGAAGTTTAGTTTTCAATAAAAACAAGTTTCACATCTAAATTCAACGTAATGTTTAAGATATTATTAAAATAGTGACCAAAAGTCAATATTAAATACTGTATGGAAGCAATATCTCAACATTCAATTTCTAAAATTCATATATTTCTCAATAGAATTTCATTTTGAATAAACCAACTATAATTGAAAAGATTATGGAGTTTAGTTTTAAATGAGATATGTTTCATATTAAAATCATCTATATAGTAAGGGATAGATTAAAAACATGATCAAAGGTCAAATATAATTTTTTGCACAACTCACATTTCAAAGCTTAGATTCAATTGTTCATAAATTTTTCAACTTAACTCCATTTTAAGTAAACAGAACAACTATGAAAACTTTATGGAGTTAGTAATCAAAACATTTTAAAGTTTGTGAGAGATATATGATCAAAGATAAAAAACATGATTATGGAACTCTTTTTCTTAAGAACTTAAACCCATGTTTTGATTTAAAATATCTTAAACCAATATTGCATATCTAAATTAATGAATTTAGCATAAAAGTTTCTAGCCTAATGATATTACACCTATCAAGTCCAAGGGCTTTTAAGATGCATCCAAGTTTATATAAATGTATTCTTCTTAAGCTCTTCTAATATAATCTTTTTCTTAATCTTTATATTCTTCAATCATGAGTATAGCATGCAAATGATCACTTTAGTTTCTTCCTCTTCATGCTGACTCTCATCTTCACTTTAGATAATTTTAAATGACATATCATGAAGAAAATGGTTAGTCCAAGTGTCAATATACATATAAGTATAGATATGAAAATTATGATACTATGCATATGAAAAGCCTTATATCCAATATATAAAAGATAATATTTTAAATACCCTTTGGATATAAAAGTAATATGGAACAATATAGGTACAAACACTTTAAAACACTTGTTTTATACTTATAGTTAACTACTATATATATAAAGACAATAGAGGCATAAGTATGGTTGACTAATCTATATTTTTATCATCAAAACTTAAGCTAAATATAATGGCTCAAACCATTATGCCCAACATAGTTGTTCGGCCAATTGTTTGACTTATAAAAAATTACCAAGCCACATGTCATCTCTTCATTTGATTCTCTCATTTGTGACTCCACCTTTTCTTCCTTGTAGATCTTTCAATAGTAGTGACCTGTGGCATCCCAAGTCATTTTTGGTGACTTTGACAATGGCAAACACAACAACCACAACCTCTAACTCTAGAAATCATGATAGCTGCAAACACGGCATCCTCCTATTGCAGTGAAGCAAAACTTGTTACAATGCTCGAACTAGATTTCAGTAGTATTTTTTCAACAAGTTGACATTGGAGGCATCTCAACACTAATATTGCAACATTCTCTAGCAACATGACAGTGGTGCAATGGCATTAACTTCTAACAACCAATAGCTTTGCCATAACACACTCAACCCTATCAATAGCCTTAAACTTAAGGATTATATAAAGGAAGTGGATGGAATTCTCCATGAACACCATCATATAGCCCTTTAATCTTACCAACAAGGTTATTGTCAAGCATGAAAAAGGAACAATGAGAGGCATCAAGATGACCATCAAGGATTGCAAGGACTTGTTGCAATTTGCGATAGCAAAACTGCAAGCATTAGGCCTGGAGAAGAGAGAAGAAGGATGTTAAGGAAAGAGAGTGAAAGAGAAGCTAAAGGGTTAAAAAGAGAGGGTCAAGGAGGGAGAGAGATGATATAAATGGGCCCCACATTGCAAAATAAATGAATGTTAGTTGAAAATAAATAGGAGATGTGAGATGCTCCTTTTTTAATAGTTTAGGATTTATTGCATTACCTTACAATATAGGCTATTCAATATTCCTTAGAAAATATAGTTCGTGGCTAAATTTGTATCTATACCCAAAATTAATGATGACTGTTAATGACAACCATCATTTTTGTTTCTAGTTATTTTTGATAGAAAGGTTGCTTGGCAGAGCCATATTCATGTGAGGGGGCACATCTACCCCCTTGCATAGAAAAAAATTATATATGTGGTAAGTAAAATTTGCAGCCTGTACTCTTTATCTTGAGAATTTTGAACATCTTCTAGACTTCATAGAAAATATTTGGGGTTCAAAAATTTTAAATATATAAAATTTTAATTCATATTTCATAATTTAAACCAAAAATTCTAAGGGAAAATTATATATAGGTACCATAGAGTAAATTTATTTACAAATAAATTTTAAAAAATTCAAAAACTCACAACTAGGTCCCTTGGGACTTGAGTGTAATTTAAAATTGAGATAAAAAGATATAATGCCCCTATTAAATATATATAATTTACATTAGTCAAAAAAGTTTACAATTATTTCATCAGTAATTTATAACTATAAATTTAAATTTTTACAACTGTAACTTCATATATCTAATAATTAAACTAATCAATTTAATTATTGAATATGTGAAGTTACAAGTGTAAAAAATTAAAGTTATAGTTGTAAATTATTGATAATGTAGTTGTAAACGACTAATGTTAAACTTTGTTGGTAATACATGATTATTTAATTATTAGATATGTGAAGTTACAGTTGTAAAAAGTTAGAATTATAGTTGTAAATTTCAAATGAAGTGTTGTAAATTAATTATTGACGATGTAATGTATGTTTAATAGAGGTATTTGTCTTTGCAGTCTAATTTCAAATTACACTAGTTTCAAGAGACCTGATTGTAATTTTTAAATTTCACATAACTTATTTATAAATAAGTATGTTCCATAGGAACTATTCATAATTTCCCAAATTTTAAACTCATTAGACATATTATGAAAAAAGAATGGATCAAGTAATTGTTTATTTTATAAAAAATCCAACCACAATAAATTAAAAAAAATGTCATGTAATTTTTCTTTTATTTCAAATGCAAACTCTATATCAACCTTCCCAACTTATTTTTGGCCAAGCAAAAAAAAAAATCTCTATATTTTTTCCAAATAAAAATATGCATAATTTTACTTTGAAAAAATGACAATAAAATTCTACCAAAATATATAAATGATAGTCAAGTCCCTTAAAATATTATAATTTCTCTAAAGTCCCTGAATACCTTTTGATATTAATAGTTTTGATTAAATGACTAAATTGCTCCTTTTTTAAAAAATATCAAGTCAAAACTATTGTTTATGTAGTTAGAGCATTTCTTTTGTGTATCACAGAAATTGAACAATAAATCACAACTTCCTATGTGAAAAATTTTTTGTCATTAAAGTTTAAAGTCTGAAAATTACTAGTCACAACTTTTTTTTAAACAATTATAATTTTATTTTATGACTTGTAAATATTGAACAAGAAGTTATAACTTTCCATGTGATATTTTTTTTATCATTGAAATCCAAGTTTTGAAAATAATTAGTTACAACTTTTGTTTAAACAATAATAACTTTTATCCTATAAATCACAAATATTGAATAGAAAATCACAACTTCTTACTTGAAATTTCTTTTATCATTCAAGTTCAAGTCCTGAAAATAACAAATCACAACTTTAGTTTAAGCAATTACAACTTTTATTTTGGAAATTAAAACTATTAAATAAGAAATCACAACTTCTCACATGAAATTTCTTTTATTAAACACAGACAAATTTAGTTATTTAACCTAAAATCATTAATGCCAAAAATAAAATTAAGGATTTAAGAGGAAAAATGGCATTTAAAAGGACCTCATTGTCATTTATATATTTTGATAGCATTTTATTGCCATTTTCCCTTTTACTTTTGTTATTATATTTTATTCTTGCCTACGTAATTATTTTTAAAAATTAATATCATTTTTAATTATCAATTTTTGAATTGAGTTGTCTTGCATCTCCACACTTAGTCATGGCTCCACAATGACGATTGCTTTTACAGCAATCATTGCAAAAACACAACAGCAATTCAAAATAAGAAAAGTGACAAAGAAGTCTCAAAATAATCAATTAATATAAATTAGGTCTCAAGTGTCTTTAGAAATTGACAACTCAATTTCTCAATTTTGCAATTGTGTTGTGATAAATTTGCAATATTTTTCAAAATTTAACATGGTTGAAGAATAAAAAATTATTTTTTCGTTAAAATCACAATAGAGTTGCAAAATTAAAAAATTGAGTTGTCAAATTTCTAAAATTTACTACTTAAAATTTAATTTAAATTAATTAATATTTTTAAGACCTTTATGTCATTCTCCCTTCAAAATATAACAAAATTCTAGAACTTAGAGGAAGTGGAATATTCCTGATACGCTGCATTTGAAAGGAGAAGAATATCTCTCCTAAGGAAGAAACACATCCTTACGTGACTTATCTTTACCAGAGAATTCGGAATAAAGTATTTTAGCAATATCATGTGATTTCGGCCAAAAGAAAAAAGAAAAAGAAAAAGAAAAAAGCAATATCATGTGAAGTGAAGAGTATAAGAATGCATAAGACACGTGTACGCATTACCACCACTCCATGCCTCGTCCATTTGTTGCCCATGACCATGGAATGAGGGGCATTTTCCTTTTTCCTTATTCTCATTTTCCCTGTTAGCTTTGATCTAACAATATTGAAAAGAAAATGAGGGAAATGAAGAGTAAGACAAAGGACAGAGTCGTCTCCCCATGACCATAAGCTTCCTCACCATCTCATTTTCTTTTTAACTGAATTATTCAGTATATCTTGAGCTTGCAGACACACTTTAACAAGAGACAGGTTCTTCCAAACTAGTCAAAATCGAGCTTGGTCAGACTACAAAGGAAAACAAAGTTTTCTTACCAAGTATTTTTAGCGCGGTCGCATTTGTGCAAGATTTGAACTCAAGATCTCTATATTTTGTTAGTTGAACCAAGTATTTTGTGATCACCATTTCTCCTCTTCCCATCAACAAGTCATGGGAGTCGGATTCCCTCACCAGCGTCCCTCAGCTGAAAATTTGTACCGCTTAAATTTAATATCAATGATTCAAATTTAATATTTTATTTTATATTTTATATTTGCTAATATAAAAAATTATAAAATTAATAATTTTTTTAATAAATTTGATTGCTAGTTTAGCTTTAATATAGATGGTCTAAGTATAATAATAAATTTTTATAAATTAACTATTCATATACATTTTGGATGGTAAATTTTTAATATTAAATTTGAATAATTCATATTAAATCTAAACTATCCAAACTAGTGATGATATTTATTTAAAAAATTATTTATATAAATTTACTATCTAAGATATAATTTGGACAATGTAAGCTTTAAGATTAAAATTTTTATAATTTTTTAATATTAAATTTGGATTATATATATATATTAAATTTGGGTAGTCCAAACTAATTATAATATTTACTAAATTTTTTTATCAATTTTATAATTTTTTATTTTAATAAATATAAAATAAAAAATATTAAATTTGGATAGTCAAATTTTCACTAAACCTCCACTAAAGAACAGTGGAGGATTCCCTCACAGGAGGGGAGGGAATCCGACCCCCAGTAAATGACATCCATTAGTTAGACTCATGGACACAAAATTAATATATAAATTATGCGTACTTCATAATTTCTTATTTACTTTTGAATTTTTTTACACTTTTTAAAATTTTAAATTTGTTATTAATATTATGATTAGTAAATGTCCATAACTTCATAGCTTCTTAGAATTCCATCTTATGGTTAATGTCATTATACCATATACCTCTTAAATGGATGGTTTTCTAATGTTTATTCCTATAACCTCCAATGGCTTCATGTTGCACCATAATGTAGAATAATTTTATTTATAAAATTGTAACTCTTGAATATAGGGTTAGAGGCCTATAACTTGTGGCTTAGCACAAAGGATTGTATACTCATCAAAATTTATATGAATGTGAATTCTCCCTATTTCCTATATCTACATTTTTCTCTTACAGGTTTGTAATAGTGATTTTAATATTTATTGATATTTTAAATTCATGTTTTTGAATGGCCAGTAATCATATTATTTTTGATCATGTGATTAAATGGCTAGAAGCCTTATCACTTTTGATAATGATCTTTTATAAAAGATCACTTTATAGTTCTAATAAATATAAAAAAAATTGTTGCTATAATCATAGCCATGAAGGCTAATAATCCAAACATTTGATTGGACTAAAAAGCTTTGATTGCATTGAAAGTTTTCTTTTCTTTTCTTTTCTTTTGTTTTTTTTTTTTTTGCTATCATCTTGAAGGCTAATAGCATATAAAAGAATCTTATTGAAAAATAATAGCAGTCTTGAAGACTTATTAAAATGTTTATTTTATTATGATCATATCACACATGTTTTACCATATATGTTAAAATCATGATATTTTGCTATTGTTATTCAAATCATGAGCAATGATTACAATATGGCTAGAAGCCATTTAAGCAAATGAATATCAATTTTATTGAAAGCAAATGCCAAAGTGGTTAGTGGATATGAAATCCAAAAAGAATTATGAGATATTAAAAAAAATATCAAGAGTAGTATGGAATCAAATAGATCAAAAAAAGCAATTATTGATCATATTATGATATTAATATATTGTGTCAATTTATTTTTAAACTGAAAAATATGGAAATTAAATATTATTTGTTTGAACTTTAAACATTTATCATGATACCACTAGAAATTTGATAATTAACTTTCACTTACCTTTATTGATTCAGGCTCTTGTACTTTACTTTTTAAATGTTATTTAACATTTCTAATCTTTGTTTTCTAGCCATTGTTATGTGGAATTACGGAAGCTTTGACATTATGTGTCATTGCCTTTGATAATGTGCATCAAAGAACTTTAAACCAGTATTGCAAGACATATTCCTATTTTTTATTTTTAAAAAATTATCATGATAGTAGACATATATATTGCAATTAAACTTGTTGTTTGTGATACTTGAGAAAAAATATCTTTGTGTATCACATTTGAATAAGGAGAATGAGAAATTGTTTAATATCATGAGAAATTTTATTGAGTAGTTGATAGTTGATGTTGATGAACAAAATCATTTTTGTGATATTTTGAAGTTATATATGTGTGTATTGCAAGTTAAATTCAACAGTGTAATAATTATTCAATTTTATAATGTATATGATATGTTGGATTGTATTTGCTTTTGCATTCTTCTCAACTTTTTTTTCTTTTCATTTTACCCCTACATGTCATAAATTAAATGTAAATTCTTTGAACTTTGATCTTTGTAGTATATTTTTATGTTAGTCATTACGGATTTTTTCAAGTTCTGTTGAATTTTTTTAATTTATTAATTTAAGAAATAGATTTTGGAATATTACAAAATATATACACACATATACAAGAAACACTGATTATATTTTCAATAAGGGGATTTTTGAGAAAACATGTGACCAAAGAAATTGATATATTTCCATATTCATATTTTGAAACATATTAATACTTTGAATATACATAAAAAGTAAATTAAATTGAATATCGTAATTGTGAGTAATGATAATATATACTTATGGATATATTTATGTATGTTAGCAAGCAATTGTAGTAGAGCTTTGCTTTGCTAGGAGTCTGAGGATAATAGTTCAATTGATTGAAATTCGTGATCATTAGTGAATGGGGAAGCACTTGGGCCTCCAAGTGAATGACATATTATTTTGGCTATTATATGTGTGTGTGTCTGTATTATTACTTGTCTTTGAAATTTGAAAAAGATAAAAAAATAAGAGGGGTATACTTGCTTAACTCACACTTGATGTTTAATTTTTTTTTAAACAAAATCCCAAATTTTCACCATTAAAAAATTAAACATTATTTAAAATAAGACTAAATCAAAGTTATGGAATTTATGAAAGTATAAGCTACTAATCGTTTGAAAAAGATTGCAAAAAAGAAAAGCAAAAAAATCATTTTACAAAATTAGAAGTCATTCGCCGCAGTCAATGATGCATTCACCACAATGGATCGGACCACACTGAGCCCAATTTGATTTACCTAACAGTCAATGTTCTACACATAAACGGTAAGGGTAATTTGTTCTGAATTTCAAAGTTTAAAATCCAGAATGTTGTGCAATAGCTTAGGGTCTATATATGGTGCTCATTAACTAATGACATATTAGTAAGGGAATGCCACATCAATATTTGACTAAGCTCTACAAAGTCAACATTGATGGCATTATCTTTAAGTTACTGGTAGGAGTAATTTGCTCTAAATTTAGAAATTTAGGATTTATTTTACACATTTTAAGAATTTAGGATTTAAGGTGTTTTTCATGTAATACTTTAGGGTTTAGAATGTTCGTTAACCCATAATTCTATTCATGAAATTCTAACTCTTGAGTATAGGGTTGGAGGCCAATAAATTGAGGCTTAGCACAAAGGGTTGTATACACATCAAAATTTACATGAATATGTGAATTCTCCCTATTTCCTATATCTACATTTCTCTCTTGCTTCTATTATATTGTTCACATCTCTTTATACTTTTATAACAGATTAAACATTATATATGTTGAGAAAATTCTAACTCTAATTACAAGTTAATATCATTTCACTCCGTCCATAACTTTTTTTCTCTTCTTAAATAAAACTATAAATCAACGTAACTTTCTTTTTTAATTTAAAATTAATATGGCTCTTGTGTTACAAGAATTCTTTTAAAAGTCTAAGCCCCACTGTTCATATATAATTTATGAAAATAGCATGATATAAATTTTAAATTATATTATAAATTTTATATATATTTCTAATTTATCACTAAAGGGATAAATTCAAGATTTTATCAAGTAGATTGCTTAATAAGACAAAAGAAGAAGAAACCGATCAAATTAAATAAACAACAAATAACAATGTAAAATGTGATTTTATTGTTTAAAAAATAATAAAAATGAAACTGGTAGTCAGTATTAAAAAAATAAACGATGATATATATTATATTACACACAATTTTATTTGAGCTTGGTCTCGAGTGCTCACTAGAACCTCTTTTATCAACAAGGGATTTAAACCAATGATTGTGAATTATGGGTTAAATCATTACCAAGTATGCCAATGTTTATGGGTTATATATATATATATATATGTATGTATGTATGTATTATATTGTTGATCTCTTGTTGCTGAAAATATATCAAATCCCTCTTTTGATGAATTTTAGACCCAAAAAAAAAATTCAAATGCAACAAGTCCACGCGTTCAACGAATATCTTATTTGGCATGATTATCAGAAATTTTATCACATAATACTTAGAATGTAACAAATTAATGTCAAATTAATGTACGGGATGAAGAGTCTTCTAATAGTGAGGATTGTTCTGTATTTTTAAAGGAAAATATATTTTAATAATTTTTAAGTATTTATGAAATTTAATATTTGTAATTGAAACAATCAATTGAATGAATGGACTCTCCCGAATCCAAATAAAACATATTAAAAAACATGAACATAAATTGTGGTTTTGTCGTCAAGTAAATATTGGTCCCCAAAGAGACATTCAACAGCACAAAACAAACGTGTGACGCAAATTAAAATTACAACATGAGAGACATCAAAACCTCCACGAATCCTCTTTCCCACCACATCCTGCTCCCATTCTTCCTTCTTCTTCCTTTCAACCAAACCCACTGTTTCATTTCATTAACTCTCTGTTTGACAAAAGCTTTCGGCGCAAGAACAGTTTCATTACGTCTTATATTCTCTATGATATTCCCCGTCTCAATGTCGACCTTAGCCCCACACAAGTACCCACATAGTCCCCACCACCACCAATCCGCCGTGTGCCGCCGGCTCGTCCTCCTCCGCCGTGGTGTTCAAGCCTATTGTTCTACCACCACCACTGCCAAATTGAACTCCGATGCTGCACAATTAGTCGTGGAACATCATCAGCTTGTGTCCCCTAAAGCAGTGGTTATTAACCATCCTTTAACTAATGATCCAAGTTTACAATCAACGTGGTCACATCGAGCCTGGGTTGCAGCCGGGTACACCACCATGCTTGTTTCATTGGCTAAGTGCATTAGTCAAGCAACCATCATGCAGGTTTGGTTCGAACCGGTTTTGGCCGGTTGGGTCGGCTATATTTTGGCCGATCTAGGCTCTGGGTTTTACCATTGGGCTATTGATAATTATGGAGATGAGTCCACACCTGTGTTTGGTCCTCAAATTGAGGCTTTTCAAGGTCATCATAAGTGGCCATGGACCATAACAAGACGTCAATTTGCTAACAACTTGCATGCGTTGGCTCGTGCGGTTACATTCACAGTGTTACCTATTAGACTTCTTTGTAATGAGCCTACGGTTCTTGGGTTTGTTGGGGTGTGTTCTGGTTGCATTATGTTTAGCCAGCAGTTTCATGCATGGGTGCACGGAATGAAGAGCCGGCTTCCGGCGCTCGTGGTGGCGTTACAGAACACCAGAGTGCTGGTGTCACGATCGCAACATGTCGCCCACCATCGGGCACCATATAATGGAAACTATTGCATTGTGAGTGGAGCTTGGAATGAGTTTCTGGATAAGCATAAGGTGTTTGAAGTGTTGGAGATGATAGTGTATTTCAAATTTGGGGTTAGACCACGGTCCTGGAGTGAACCTAATTCTGAGTGGATGGAGGGGATGGATGTCGTTTCTTCTCAAATTTCAGCCAAGTGAAAATTTAACTTTTATTGTTTTTATTTTTTTGTTGGTATGTTGAATGAAGTCTGAAAATATATTATTTAAAAAATGAATAATTATACAATTTCATAAACTTTATATTGTTTTGTTGATTTATGTTAATAATTTTATATTTTTTATTATTTAGTGTCCATCTTTTGGAGAAAAATTACTATACCCCAGAATACCCCAAAAAAATATCCAAAATATGTAAATTACAATAAAGTATGATAAAATGTGATATTTATTATTTAGTCCCTAGAGATGTTTGGCATTTTGATTTTTGACGAAATGACATCAAAATATGTAAATATGTTATTGTGTCAAAAATCAAATTGTCGATGATCATGTGTTGCAAATTGGCATTGTTTATCATACACTGAGTGAGAAACCTAGTGAGAGAGAGGTGCAGCTTCAAGTACTAGTGTAGGGCCTTCTGCTGGTTCATCGGAGGTTCCTCAATGTAATGTATACCTTAGCATTACTAATATTTACCTCAAATAATCACAACAATAGCAATAGGAAGCATCAAGCTCCAAAGCTTCATAGCGAATCTAGAAGGGTGTAACAATTAAACATGGAAAAGTTCTTTTTGAAAATTGTTGGGATCCTATAACCCTTTAAAATTAATCATTCATGCTCGAACTTATTGTTTCAAATATCGTAGGAAGCATAGAAATAAAACAATGAGCAAACCACAAGAAAATTAGGCCAAAACACTACTACAAAATAAACTTACAGGAGCGCTTTTTTTTTTTACCTTAGGGAGTGCTTTTGAAGCGCTCCCGTATCGAGCGCTCCGAAATTTATAGGAGCGCTTTTTTTAAGCACTCCTGTATGTAAGTTATACAGGAGCGCTTTTAGAAAAGCGCTCCCATAAGAGCGCTAGAGTACATGTCATGTACGGGAGCGCTCTATGTAAGAGCGCTCCTGTATGATGCATACTGGAGCGCTCTCTATAGGAGCGCTCCCGTATGCTACCTTACCAGAGCGCTCTTTACAAGAGCGCTCCTGTGTTCCCCCATACGGGAATGCTCTTTATAGGAGCGCTCCTGTATGATGACAATTTACTGGAGCGCTCTTTAAAAGAGCACTCCCGTAAGTTTCTTTACAGGAGTGCTCTTCAAATGAGCGCTCCCGTATACTATATTTATTTTTTTAAAATTAAATTTTTCAAATTTCTCCTTTTAAATATCTTTAATAATAGCAAATCATAATATCAAAAACTAATTTAAAAATAATATCAACATAAAAATTTTATATACAAGAAAAAATTTGAAACTGATACAACAATTTCAATTTTCTAACTAACCTAGTTTAATTTCTAACAAGTCTAACAAATGAAACTAGTGTTATTTTTTTAACATTGAAATCTAACTTCCTATCACAAACGGCCAATAATATATTCTGACCATTCTTCAACTAAATCTTCTATTTGCTCCATAGTAAAATGCGAATATTTTGCTCCAACAAAATACTACACAAGATATGAAAGCAATATATAAGTAATTAGCATTATATTAACTTAATTTTAAAGCTTTTGACTTACATTTTCAGGAATGATCAACTCTTGTTGTGTGATTACTTCTCTCATAAACTTCATAACATAGTATCCACACTCCCAACCTTGTAATTGTGTAGGTACCTATAAAACAATAAAAGATGTCATTTATATGGTAGAAATAAATTCTAACTTAATTTAAAATACTTCAGTGATGAAGTTATATATATGATACAAGTATTTGCTGTCAAAAATCCGGCAGAGTCTCCCCTATAACTTGGAAGTTCCAGAATTTTTCAAAAATTCTACATCAATCCAGAACAACATATTCAGAATAACAAACATAAAATATCAATCAAACAATCATTTAGATATGTACCAACTTGTTTTATTAAGAAAATAATACAAACCTTTATTATTTTCCAAGAATAAAACTCAACAGAATCAGGTCTTTCGGTGTTTGGAGGGAGACCTTCACCTCCTCGATAACGTGCTACAGCCCTATTATATAATGATTAAGCATACCAAGTAAAAATTAATTATTATAATAAACATATATAAAGAATATAGAACTAAAAACTTACTGATTAAATAATATCCTCATAGATTTGTAGTTCTTAAAGCCACTATCTCTTAATGAATCAAGATAATAAATCACAGGGATGAATGGATTGATACAAACAAGCACCCAATGTTGCCTGAAAAATAAAATATTTCATTAACTAAAATATCAACTAAAGTTAAAGATAAACAATAATAACAATTTACCTTGGATTGTGAGGAGCTAAAAATAACATGTTTCTTTTGCTTTTGACTTTGAATGCATCAGTAGTCTTTTGAGAATGGTACTCAACACTGTAGGTACTAGTGTTGTGCGGGCTAATAAATGAAAATTTTGTTACCAATGAGGCCAGCACTACAAAAGTATGATATAAGTACCAAAAATGAAAAAAAAATAGAATCATTCACAACTAAAATTAAATAAATACCACAATAAGTAATAAAATTGAGAAAGTACTTGATGTATAAACTAATTTGTGTTGTTTGTAGCCAATTCTTGGTCAGAATCTCGTTAATATTTTCAGCTGCTAATTTTTCGCTAATTATTTCACCATAAATCTCCTTTTCAAATTCTACTTCACAGATCTCATTTTTAAATATTGTCCGCATAATCATTTCAAGTGCATTTTGATGAGGATATTTCAGCTGAGTAGATTCTGTGCTGGTCTTCTCTGCCTTAGTCACAGAAGTAGATCCTTTCAATGGCTTTCCTTTCGCTTTGATTGGCTTCTTTACAACTTCTTTAAATTGTAAGGACTATAAGATGTAAAATAGATTGGTAAGGCCGTAAGAAAACATGAATGATTTTAAAGAACCATCAATTATTATACTTGTAACTTAATGAGCTTTGAAGGCTAAGCCACATAAGTTCCAACAGCATCAAAAATCGTGAATATATCTTCATCTTCTATTTACACTAGCAACTCAACATCATTTTCTATTGGAATAGTTATAGTCATCTTTAAGTGATCAGCAGGCAACGATCTGGAGTGTATAGTAACACTATTATCATTATACACAGATCCGATTGCCACAACACGACAATGTGGTAATTCTAACCATAATTGACATTGAGACTCGCCCTAAAAATTAAAAATTAATATCTTAAAAAAATGTGAAACATAATTTGTGAATAAAGAGAAGATATAGAAAGAAAATGTGAAACATAATTTATAACCTTAGAAAAGTTTTCTTTAGTATGGAAGGAGCAACTATCTTTATCGTTGGGGCTACCTTGTGGCACATTTTATAACTCCAATCACTAGCTTGAAATTTTTTTCCATTCTCACCTCCATTTCTGCCATCCTTGCATTAAAATCATCTTCAGTAAAAATTTTAGACCGACGTCTAAAGTAGGTGCCCTGAGAAATGCCAAATCCAACTCTTCTAACACGACCAGAGACCTCTGGAGCTCCCAATGCCCTACTAAGGACATCCACATGCTCCCCCACATCATCTTGTGATATTAATTGTGATAATGCTTCCTGTTGAACAAATTATAAACTAATTATTAAGTAAATAATATAAATAAAGTAATACACTAAAATATTAATACTCACACAATCCTCCTAGACTTTTCGAGTGCGTTTATCAAGTAATTTGCCTTCTTTATCTTCTCAAGCAGTCTTCCAAACAAGAGCTCGTGAAATTAGAGCATTAGGTCCAACTTCTTCCCTCTATTTAAAGAAGATATTAGAATAATTAAAAAACATTTCCTTATATATATATATATAAGTAATATCAACAAACGATATTAATTGAAACTCATCAAACTATGTTCAATATCTGGATAGCTCTTTCTTCCTGCTCTATATTGAAAAGGAGTACTTGCGGCTTTAAGCAATTGACCTGGCTAATCTATTGAAATTCAGGCTGTTGGCGCATTTTAATAAATTCATCCCAATGCTCTTGCTGGATCTCTGGATACATTTTAGGAGGATGAGGATTGAATTCTTCATTTGCATCTTTTAGATAATATGTTGTGAGGGTAGCTGAAACTTTCTATGAGCATATGCTGCTTTTCTCATGATATAATGCCTATGACTCTCATCCAGGTCAAAAGATATACACAAATCTTCCCATATATTATTTTTTGCTTCTTCAAGCTGTGGGTCATTTTTCTTTCTCCAGTCTGCAATGCAACAGGGAACATAATGATGAGCTAAGACCCCTATGTAACTGGCCAACTGAGGAGACTTAACTAATTGGTCCCTATCATTTCAATTTACTAGTAATTTACGACCAGCTGCTCGAGCTCGTATTACTGCTTTCATAACAGTTTTACCCCGTTTAACTTCCTTGAATGCTTCTTCTTCAGTGGGTGGAGCATCACCACTGTTCTAGGTGGGGTAGCCATATACTTGAAAGGAAAAATGTAAATTTTTAACAACAACAAAAAAAAAAATTTAACAACTAAAAATAAATTTTTAACAATTAAAAGGAAATTTAAATAAAGAACTTACAAGTGTTAAAATTTATTTTTTCTTTTTTTTTGTTTTTTCTTTTGTGTGTTCTACATATCCCTCATCAATCCAAATCCCTTCCGCATGATCTTCTCTAATATAGAAGGCATTATCCCTAGTTGAAACATCAAATGTCCGTGATGTTCCTATGAAAGGGTCATCCTCAACATTGAAATCTTCATCCTCCTCATTACCCACTATTTTATTTGTTAAAAGAACAATCGACCAATTTTTATGTGCTGGATCTGACACATAAAACACTTGTCGAGCTTGTGATGCCAAAATGAATGGTTCATCTTTATGAGCCACCTTATTAAGATCTACTTGAATAAAACCTAACTCGTCAATTCGAAAGTCGTTTTTATTGTCAACCCACGTGCAATAAAAGACAGGTTCGCGAAACTTGATATAATCCAATTCGCAAATGTGCTCTATAATCCCAAAATATGACATCATTACATAGATTGGATTCTTGTCTTTAAAACTAGAGACATGCATTGATTGAGCTTTAAGCGTTACACCACTATTCTGCATAGTCTCCGAGCATCTTGACTTTTCGTATAAAATGTAAAGTCATTAATTACATAACTTGTATAATAAAATACTTCAAATCCAGGACCCCTAGCCAAAAACCTCAACCTTTCTGATGGGTGAGACTCCTCAGAGATGCGAGCTCTAAACTAATATATAAAGTGCCAGTTGTGATATGTTGCTAGCCATGTTTCATTTTTACCATTATTCTGACTCTTAACTATTGCCTTGTGTTCGTTGATATATGGTTGAACTTCCTCAGTGTTGTGTAAAACATACAAGTGAACTTGCTCCCATTGTGTCTTGTCTATGCTAATGAGTTTCTTCCCAATGATTCCACCCTGTTCACATGTGGTGTCTTTTGTGTACTTTGGCAACCCAATGGCATCCACATTAGAGAGATATCTAGTACATAATTCAACTGCTTCTTCCATGATGTACCTCTCAACAATACACCCCTCAAGCCGACTTTGATTTTTTACATATCCTTTTAATACTTTCAAGTAACGCTCTACTAGGTACATCCATCTCAAATAAGCGAGGCCACACAACTTTATCTCTCTAACTAAGTGAAATGATAAATGAACCATGATGTTGAAGAACGAAGGCAGAAAATACATTTCCAGCTCGCTTAAAATCTTAGCTATTTCATGTTCTAGCTTTGGCAATTTTTCCGGGTCAATCACCTTGCTACAAATTGCCTTAAAGAAGAAACAAAATCTAGTAATTATGGCTTGCACCTTCTTCGGCAAAATGGATCGTATACTAACCAGCAATAAATTTTCTATGATGACATGACAATTATGAGTCTTGAGACCTACTAGTTTGAGGTCTTTCATGGATACAAGGCTACTTACATTTGAAGAATATCCTTCTGGCACTTTAACTTCATGCAAGAATTCACAGAATGCTAATTTTTCCTTTCTAGACAAGGTGTGAGCTGCTGGAGGTAAAAAAGTACGTTTTCCCTTCCTCTCTGGTGCCAACTCTTCTCTTAACCCTATGCTAATCAAATCCATCCTTGCATTAATTCTGTATTTACTCTTTCCTGAAATGTGGAGTAATGTGCCAACAAGACTATTGCAGACATTCTTTTCGATGTGCATTACATCCAAGAAATGCCTAATATCTAGGGTCTTCCAGTATGGTAGCTCAAAGAATATGGACTTCTTTTTCCAACCATTCTTAACAATCTTACTTGCAAATGGTTTTCCAAATTCAATTTTTAAATCTTTGACCTTTTCAAAGAGCTGCTCACCAGTTAATGGCATGGGAACTCTACCCTTCTCCGGGTGGCCATTAAAGGCCTTCTTCAGTCGTCGGTAATGATGTGTTTGCGGCAAAAATCATCGATGACCAATAAAGACATTCTTCCTACAATGTTCCAACCGCACTGAACATGTGTGCTCCTCACATACTAGACATGCATCTCGTCCTTTGATACTGTATCCTGATAAATTGCCATAGGCAAGAAAGTCATTTATGGTGCCAAACAACATTGCTCGTAGGATGAAATGTTCTTCTCTATACCCATCATAAACTTCCACACCTGTCTCCCACAAAATCTTCAGATCTTCAATCAAAGGAGCTAAGTACACATTTATATCATTTCCTGGTTGTCGAGGCCCAGAAATCAACAATGACAGCATCATAAATTTGCGCTTTATGCACAATGCTGGAGCGAGATTGTAGATTATTAAAATAACCAGCCATATACTATGAGTACTACTTTGCATGCCATGTGGGTTCATTCCGTCAGTGGCTAGTGCAAGGCGTAAGTTTTTATCTTCAACCCCAAACTCAGGGTATATAAGATCAAACTTTTTCCATTGAGGAGCATCTACAAGGTGCCGTAGCTTGCCATCCTTAATTCTCTCATCAGCATGCCATGTTAAGTGTTTAGCATCTTCTGCAATGCTATATAGGCGTCTAAATCTTGGTATGATTGAAAAATACCACAATGCCTTCGCTAGGCTACATCTATTTCTTTTATACCGTGATGCATCACATTTTGGACACTTATCTAAGGTTGAATACTCTTTCTGAAAGAGGACACAATCATTTGGACATGCATGTATCTTTTCATAGCTCATCCCAATAGAACAGAGCACTTTTTTAGCTTCGTAAGTATTAGGTGGAAGCTCATTGTACTCAGGTAACATTTCATATAAGAGTTCAAGAAAATCCGTGAAACTCTTATCGCTCCATCCATTTGCTACTTTTAGGTTGTATAGTTTCAAAATAACTGATAGTTTTGTGAATTTTTTACAATCGGGGTATAATGGTTTATCAGCATCACTCTTCAATCTCTCAAACATCTCAGGACAGTCTCTAAGATCCTCTTCAATCACATCAATCATTTCATCAAGACAGTCAACATCATATATCCCACTATCACGATCAAATGTTGAGTAGCTCGCACTATCCCTCCAATCACTTGCATTATTCCTTGTCTCCCCATGCATGGTCCAACAAGTATAAGTTGGATCAATCCCATTACATATTAAATGATCTTTCAATTCTATTGGCTTTACTCTTTTTCCATAGCAACATTTCAAACAAGGACATATGACTCCATGGGGGTCTTGATCACAACAAAATGCAAATTCAATGAATTCATCTACACCATCCCAATATTCTCTAGATAGTCGATTAGCTGACATCTACTTATGATCCATGTCACTAATATGATTACCAAAATTCAATAAACAAAAGACTTAGATTTTTATAAAAAAAATTCAACAGCATCTTCTTTAAAAGAACAATCTCCCAAATGATCAAACAATCAAATTTCACAACACAACACATCTAAACTAAAAAAATCAATTCATCCAAATAAAAATTTAGTACCATAATGCATCTAAATTCTGTCAATCAATTATAATTTAATCAATAACAATAATCTCCCATAAAAGTATATTTCATAAATAAAATAAAAATGTACAAGTAGTTTCCTCAACTTTAATCTAAATTATCAACTACAAATACTCCATAATTTTAATATAAATAACTTCAATTCATATAGTATCTATAATATTTATTATTAAAAAATATTTAAAATTTATTCTCAAATATATATAAATTAATTATTAAAAAATACCTTCAAAGTGTAGTCTTCACGGCAGCAGCGACGTCGATTCCTCCGCTGTACAGCAGCGACGCACAGCGGCAATGGAGGTCTTCACGGCGTCCCTTCCTCCGGTGTACAGTAGCAGCATAGATCTGCAACAGCAATACAGATCTAAAATAGAGATGCAAATCTAAAACAGCAAACAGCAAACAGCAGAATAAATGGATGGTGATCTGCAACAGCAATACAGATCTGGAAAGAGATGTAGATCTGGAACAGCAGAATAAATGGAGGCGCAACGACGGCGACGCAGAGACCAAACAGCGATGGCTCGGCGACACGACGCAGAGATCGAACAGTGACGACGGTGACAACGAGGAGACGGATGGCGACAGCGACATAGGGGCGGACGGCGACGCAGGGGAGGACGGCGACGGTGACGTAGAGGCGACGGCAATGCGGCACAAAAACAGAGAGAGATGCGCGACACAGAGAAGGAATGAGAGGCAATAAAAGAGAGAGAGGTTTGAAAGAAACTAAATAGAGAAAAGAAAACTGACGGATGGATATAAGTGTGGGAAGACTCTTCCGGAGCGCTCTATATGGAGCGCTCTTCGTTGAGTGCTCCGGAAGATGAGCTCTTCTAGAGCACTCCGGAAGAGCGATCTATCTTCCGGAGCGCTCGTCGAAGAGCGCTCCAGAAGATTTTCTTTTGGAGTGCTCTTAAACGAGCGCTTCCGAAGAGCTAATCTTCCGGAGCGATTAAGTACGAGCGCTCCCAAAGGTATTTTTAAATATTTTATCATATTTTATATATATTAATTAGGAGCGTTATCTTATTGAGAAGCCTAACATACAAGAGCGCTTATTTAGAAAAGCGCTCCGGTAAATTCGTCATTCACATTTTGGAGTGCTTATTTAAAAACCGCTCCTAAATACCCGCTCTTAAAGATATATTATGTAGTAGTAAAAACATCAATGGCCACATTCTGGAACAAATATTGAAGCATATTGTGCATGCGCCATGGCATGTGCTTTATGCATCGTAGTACACATGCTCTGTCATGACAGCAAAAAGCTATCATGATAGCTTTATCAAGCTAAACTCCAGACATGCATCATTTTCATATTCGAGTTCGACTGGAGTGATTCAAGCATCCATGTGAAGCTTGTTTGAAAATCTAACTAATGGTATGAGTTTCATTATGATTTGAGATTGTATGTTAATTTCAATCACTCAAATGCAAAAAGCTAAATTTAAAACTATTTTGGGTGTATCCAAGTGTTCAAACCACAAACCTAATATCGTTAGCCCATTTTGAGGCTTGAGCTAAGTTAAAGGGACCATTATAAACCTAAATGACCAATTACACTTATAATAATCCATCAAACACAAGATTTAGCCACTTAAAGCATGATTTCACATAATAGGGCTATTTACAACAAAACCATAAATAATCACTACTTGACTAAATCATCATTACATAGCACACATATATATTGCCAAATTATCATTATCATCATAGATATACCATATTCTTGCACTTGGACTAGTATTTTAGCTCATCACTCTACATTTGCCATGAAAATCACCACTTAGACAAATTCAGGCTAAAATACAATACACATATACTATCATTATACAAGCACAATCCCTAAAAATGACATGCATTCCTAGTTGGCAAGTTACAATGCATTATAATTACATGATTGTACACAATTCAAGAGTAAGTGGGCCATAACAATTGATAGTTATAAACTAATCCTTCCCTAACTCTTTCTCTTATTCTTTGTTTGACTTTGACTTTGAACTTGTAAAATAGTAGCCAGGAGGTAAAATAAAAATCTCAGTAACAAGGATAATCTATATATTGATTAACAAACAAAGCTATAAACAATTCAACATATATACATACACACACACACACACGTGTATGCACTAAATCATATCTCTTTTATAAAATGTATGCTTAAGATTTCCATTTAAAGCTCTATTGCTCTCAACTCAATCTACAACCTATTTTGGTTGTCTATCCACCTTCAATGGAGGAGTTACCTGGCCAAGGTACTACCCCTACTTAGCTTCCAGGCTATAGATTACCTTAATATGATAATTAGAGTACCATATATGCTAATGCTTCTAATCCTCTTTAGGGGATACTGCATATTGTAACCTTTTTCCAATATTCACTTGATATTAGGAAGGGTTAGCTTAATCACCACACTTGAAACATCAAACAGTAATCAATTTACTTTGATTGAAAAGCTTAGGTCCAAGGCACTTTTTGTAAAATCATAAAAAATCTTAAGACATCAGAGTATTACATAGCAGAAACAAGTCACATGGATTTATAATAATCATTGCATGCATTCAAAGCAAAGAAATAAGGTCAATTTAAGGGCCATGCACCATGACATATGGCAGAAAGCCACAAGCTTAGACCTTCTTTGTGTCATGCATCACGGTGTGATACACCATACGCCGCGGCGCACAATCCCAATTCTACAGCTGTCATTTGACAGCTCAAATGATGAACATTCAGCATATGCCAATTTTACATATAATGTTCGATTGAAGTGATTCAAGTGCCCATACGAAGCTCAACTCATAAGCTAACTAATGAGATAGGTTTGGACATGATCTAACGGTCCGATCAAAATTTGAACACCTGGATGTAAAAAGTTACTTTTTTAAGAATTTTAAGTGCCCAAGCGCTCAAATTGATCCCATTATCTCATTAGACCTTATTAGGCCTTAAACCAAGTCCAAAAGGACCTATTACACCTAACTGATCAAATTATATATCATATACACATATATATCAAGATTTGGTTGTTCAACGGCCAATTCCCACAAACCACAACTATTCACAATTTTTCACAATTTAGCCCACTAGGCCTTTTTCACCACAAAATCTCCACAAAATCACTCATTTACATATTCATGACAAGTTCACCACTAAATCTTAGCCCATACAATTCATTTCACCACATATTTCCATATAGCGGCTAAGATTCACCAAAATTCACAATATTTAAAACTTGAAGCATTCAAAACATGCATGTAGCCTTATAGCCACTTATATATATATATATATACATTAATTACGAGGTTTTGGTTCATTACACAATCTCAAATATTTTCCACGACAATTGCACCACTATGCCGATCTAAAACTCTATCCCCTAGCCTAGCTCACTACTCTGTCTTGGCCACAAGGGTGAGATAAAAATCTCAATAACAAAATAACTCTCTACCATTAACTATCACAAGCAACTATATGAAAGTATAGCATAATATACCATTTAATATAGTATATAACACATGTTTCACTTCAAGTCACATAAATACAAACATTTTGCCACTTTTAAAAGTAAGTTTACCACTATTCACCACTTTTCTAACATATAGCATGATCAGTACCGATTGAACCTCCAAATCATCTCGATTTGAAACCATAGGCTTGCCTTAGACCAATATACACTCTCATTGGCCCTGACCTCACCTTTAGTGGTAGAATCACCTAACTAAAGGTGTTCTATCTTACTTTCAGACTATGGTTTTCCCTGATACACATAATGGGGTATTATTGACTCTAATATAGCATCACATTAATACTAAGGAGTTCGAATCTCAAACGTCGCACCTTAATAAGCAATAAGGAGATAATCTTCAACACTATACCTCGAAAGGCACTAAGAAGATACAATTCTCCAATATCGTACCCTATCGGGCACTAAAGAAAATACTGCCATATGGTCTTTCTCTATACTCCACACGGGTAAACTCCCACCCTTATGATCATACTTTTTGAGCCAATTATAAGTTCCCAATTGCCACTATCCACATATACGCATGCACACACACACAACCACACAATTTCATGTGTTTATTCGATCAAAGTTCATTTTCATTCAATAACCATGCAATGCCACAAAATATGCTGAGTTTAAAATAGTTTTATGTAATAGATAGCATACTTACAGATAGTTACAATAAATAGCCAAATAAAGAAAGTTATTCGGTTACCTCAACCCTTCTGTTACAAGAAAGGTTATATGCAATACTTTCTCAATCATTACTCGTCTCTACCAAGTTCTTTCCTAACTCTACACGAAGATTATGCCAATCTACATACAATTGGCATAATTAGTCAATTGGTTCAAATTGACCAAAAGCACATAATTACTACTCTAAGCTACAATTAGCCATTTACTCCTTGTCACTTAGCCAAATTAGGTTCATTACCATTCAATTGCCACTTTACATCACTTCAAATGATCCCATTTTTCTTTGACACTATCTTCACCCTTATTTTCCCTTGAATTAGGGCCAAATTGAGTTTATGGATTCAAAGCTCTATCATTAAACTCTAAACCAATCCATAAAGCTCTAATTTAACTCCCAAGAACCTTTTTATTACTATGAGGTAAGAAACTAACTTTAGACATTTTCCCTATTCAATTTCTCTATAAATCATACCAAGAGAAATTTGGATAAAATGGAACGTAAGGGTTATATGAAGCTTACTCAATAAGTTACTAGTTGGAAGTCTCTTCTAATGCTCCAAAAATGCTTGCCCTAGCTAACCCTTGCTTCCTCTCTTCTCCCTCTCATTGTTTTCTTTATTTCTCCCTTTAGAAATTCAACCTAATTTATGACTCAATAAGTCACTTTCTGGTCTAACTGCCATAGTGCATGCAGCTTGTGCTGCAATGCATGGCACAGTGAGGAGAATCCTCACTGCACACACATACTTTGACCTAAAATACAATCCTTCCACCCATATCTATCCATTCAACATCCAAAGGACACAAATCAATAACTAATCATCCAAATCTCTAATCCTTTACTAATTATCACTTTACCCCTGATTAACAACTGATCATAGGATTAGAATTAGGATGTTATAGTTTTTCCTTCCTTTTAAGAATTTTGCCCATAAAATTCATAAAACATTAAAATACATACCTAAGGAAACAAATGGGGATATTGTTGCCTCATTTTATCCTCTGTCTCTTAGGTAGTTTCACCAGGAGCTATGCCTCACTAGAAAACTTTAATCAACTGTATGTTCTTATTCCTTAATTATTTCTCTTTCACATCTATGATTCATTCTGGCTCAACCTTATAGGTCAACTTCTCTTGGAGCTCAACCTCTTTTAGTTCTAGCATATGTGAAGGATCTAGCACTACTATAAAAATGACTTTGTACAGCGGTTAAAAATGACTTTTTATAGTGGTTAAATAGGCGATATTGTTACAGGGGATGTAGAAAGTCTAACTTTCTACATCGGTTATACGACCACTATAAAAATACATATTTTACATCGGCTAACCATAATTGATGTAGAAAATGGATCAACGATTAAAGAATTTAAAGCTGGAGCACTTTCTACAGTAGTTGTGTTCCAATTGCTGTAGAAAGTAGACTTTCTACACTGGTTGGCAGTCCAACCATTGTAGAAAGTCCACTTTCTACACTGATTGAAAGTTTGCTATTTTACACCGGTTTTTACATTAACTAATGTAGAATAGTAATTTCTACAGTAGTTATTATGTTTTTACATTAACCGATGTAGAATAGTAATTTCTACATCGGTTATGTAATAACCGCTGTAAAAAGTATATTTATTTTTAAAATAAACATTCATATTTTTAAACTTACCCTACTCTGTACATAAAAATTACCATAGCCAAATCAGATAGCACAATTTATTTACAATTTTCAATATAAAATTAAATTAACAACTATCCAAAACTCAAAGTTATCTATAAACTATCTAAAAACTATATATTGAGCTATCCAAAACATTGTGTCAACAAATGTTTTCAAAAGTTATCTACAACTAACAAACTTCTTAAATTGTATGAAACTTTCTACAAAACTCACAAATTCTCACCAAAATAAGTTGCCTAACTTATGCAAATGTCTTCAATTTCAACTTCAGGGAATGGATCTGAATTGTCAAGCATCTAAAATATAATTTGTAAACGAGACTTATTATGTACTCTTAAATATCATAATAAAATAAAACTCTTAAAAATATATTCACCTCTTTTGTAAATTTAGTCATGCCCAATGTGATAATGTTCAGCATATGTCTCATCACATATAGGCCGCACAAATTCATCTTTACTGGTTGTCTACGGCTCTGTATAAGAATAAATCATAAGAAATCAATAAAAAAATCTTAGTAATTGAACATATTCATAAATTATAGCATTACCTTTAGATCGATCCATGTAGGATCCTTAAGCTCATGTCCGTGCTTTTGCAAGACCACATTTTGATATGTTTTCATTGCTCTATGTTCAAGATCACCAAGTTAGTAACTAAAATATTTAGTGTAAATTATATTAAATATTTTTGCACAAATATACTTATGAGTCTATCGTCTTCTTCATTTCCTTCCCAAGTTTGTAATAGAGGGAACATAAGAAAACAATAGTGTTGCTCTTCATTGAAAGAACAAACAACTACCAATGCTCCCTGCAAAATATGATGAGTTAAAGTAAATCTACATCAAAAAAACTATTAATTACAAATTCATCCTTACAAGTACATATATGGAGCCATAAAAACAACTTTCTTGACTTCACATATTCTTTGCTAGAGATACTGGGTCTTTAACTCCAGAGTATTTCCTTTCTCTGTCATGTGAAGTGGGCAAAGGAATCCGAACTTATCACCTTTGCCTGATGTGATGCACAAATGATAAAGGTACCTACAGCAATGCAATTGTGTTAGATCACTAGACTTGATAATTAAGTTAATTTCATTAAAGAAACACAAACTTACATCATAAATAGTTCAATGTGTGGTGTGGTAAGCTGACTATTTGACAAATGTCCAAGTAAATCTTCCCATTCAATTATCACTATCATGTCTTTGTTACCTACAACCTTCGGATCCATTTCTAGATCTTTGAATTTGAATGATGGATCATACACCATTAAGGTCATTCGTTGGTGTGGAGTTAATGAGGGTTCTGGAAGTTTCAAGACATTCGGCAAGAAAAGCTATTACACATGATAAAAAAGAAAGAAATAGTTAGTAAGAAAACATTTTAGGAAAGCTGCAACATAATAAATTTGCATACCACAAGTTAAACCATATTCACAAGTCTCTTGGGCCACAGGATAAAATTGCCAGCAGCTTCTACTACAGTCTTCACCTCATCAATAGGGAATGGAACTAACGTATTTGGCACTTTTAGATCTTCAACCACCACTCTTACTTGATAATCTTGAAGTTGCTCATGGTGGATGGTTGACCCCAAGTTGTAAACCCTACCAAGAGTAACCAAGCATCTATTAGGATCTTCTAGAAATATCTCGCATGGTTCACCAATGTTGTCACCAGAAGGACCCTCTGACACACACTTAAGAACATTACTCCCTTTTATGCTATGAAATCTAGGAGACGTATGAGCTGGTTTAGTAGGCATCTCCTATCATGAGATCATCATGCTCATCATCACCTCCTTCATTTGCTCCTTCATTTGTAAAAGCTTAGCCTCGAATAAAGCTTTAAACTCTTTTTTAGTTTGCTGTCTCACAGTGAATATCACTGTTTCAAGTTCTTCTCTAGTCACTACACCTCCTGAGTTGGGGTGTAAAGGTGCTCCAAAGTAGTCTCTTATGCCTACACCATGTCCAATGCCCCTAACATGACCCAAATGCTTTGGTTTTCCTGTTGTAACCATCAAGATACCATTTCTGCCCTCTGGAATGAAACTTCCTTGGGCTTGTTTCTCTTTAAGAGCATCTTGTAACATAAAAATAACAATCTTAATTAATATTATAATAATTGTATATAAATTTAAAGGGACAAGAAATAATAATATTACTTACAATCCTCTCAGCAATCTCGCGCGCCATCTTGCTTGTATAGCCTTTTTTGCCTCCTTTTTTATATTGATGTCTATATCTCCATTTCTCCTCTCGAGAGACGGGGGATGGTGGAGAAAGGAGTATGGAAGGATCAGACTTAGCTTTTTCTTCTCTCTTCTTCTGTTTCTCCACTATCAATATATTATCAGCCCTAGCATAACCCCCACAAGACAGTGTGTGAGGGCATTAATTCTGTCAAGCAATTTCCTGCCCTTTAGCTCGTTTTTCCTGTTAAAAAAATGAATTTTAAATTTTATAGTTAAAGTAAAACTAAACAAAACTTAAATAAATTAGAAATCAATAGACCAAAGCTTTTTTAGAAGTTTGAATCCTGACAAATTCTTGCCAAGTATCTTCATCAAGGAACTGGTATGTGTCGAGAGGATTAGGACGAGCCTGACCCTCTGGCACCTCAATATGGATATATCTCCTAGCAAGATCAATCTTGAAATTTCTCTAGCTTGTTCCACAATAGGAAATCAACTTGTGTCGGCAATCTTGATTAGAAGGAATATTGTAC
This sequence comes from Prosopis cineraria, assembly GCF_029017545.1. Lineage (NCBI taxonomy): Eukaryota > Viridiplantae > Streptophyta > Magnoliopsida > Fabales > Fabaceae > Prosopis > Prosopis cineraria. Next base: position 22,929,569 of record NW_026555336.1, read on the forward strand.
GTAAGCTGTAATTAAAACACAAGATGATAATTAGTAATTTAACAATGATATATAACTACATGCATAAATTAATTACGTACCTGAATACTTTCCCATATCTGGTCTTTCACACGTTCTAGCACATCAGACTATTCCTCAAATACAATAGGGGGCTTGGTATGAGATAGGAGGCCAAGAAAACTAACAAACTTGGCCTTGTGTTCCCCTATTGGATTCCATCTCTGATCAAATTGGATTGGTAACCTATGCCCAGCACTCCTACTTAATGTCAAATCTCTCAATCGTGTGTCACGTCTACCTCTCCTTACAGACTGGCTCTCACTAGGGGTGCCCTGACTCGAGTTATCACCAAGTAGCTGGCCAATAGTGGGCTAGCTTTGAGTATCATCACCATGTTCACTCTGATACTCCATGTTCCTATTAATTCATATAAATTAAATTAATTAGAAAAATTAACAAATATAAGATAGTTAGAAAACATAATATAAATTTAATTAAACTCAAAAAACATACTTTAATTTAAAAACTAAATTCATATAGGGATATTCTCCCATATCCCTTCATGGTGATCACTTCTTGTGGCATGTTCGTCATCTACTTCATCTACTACATTCAAAATTGGTAGCCCTGATGACAAAGTAGGGGTTTCAAAAATATCAAAGTTTGATTCTTGATTATCATCAATATCAATCACCATTTTTCCTTTCAGTGCTATTGACTAATTTTTATTTTCTAGATCTATCACATAGAAAACTTGTTTAGCTTAGTCTGCCATGATAAATGGCCTATCCCTATAAGTTAGTTTTTTAAGATCAACCATTGTAAATCCTAACTTATCATCATGAACACTATTGATGCCAACCTATTTGCATTTGAAAATAGGAACTCTAAATTTTGTATAATTAACCTTCCAAATCTCTTCAATAATCCCAAAATAAGTCCTTGCAGCTAGTTTAGGTTTCTTATCTTTTGAGCTAGAGAAGTGAATGGCTTCAGCCACTATCATAACCCTACTATTTTACACTATACTCTTTTCATCCAAGGACTTTGTGTAGAAAGAATACCCATTAATATCATATGCACTCTAACATATAACATCAAAGTTAGGACCTCCTGCTAACCATTTAACTATATCAGAAATGCTACTTTCATTCAAAACTTTCTACTTGAACCAATCTACAAAAGTCTTATTATGCTCTTTCAACAACCTTTGTTCAGTCATTCTCATTCGATAATTTTCTGCCTTTAGAAGTTCTTTGTGAAAAGAAATGTAATCTTTAACTTCATCAATATTATTCAAAATATATAAATGTACTTCTTGTAATTCATCATGACTCATACTCTTTACTAATACTCCACGTGTGCCTCAACCTAATTGCCTCTTCTCACGATGAAATTTAGGAAGTCCAATTGATTCCGTACTTGACAAGTAATTAGAACAAAATTCCATGGCTTCTTTGGCAATATATTTTTCAACTGACGATGCTTCAGGTCGATATACATTCTTGACATACCTTTTTAGTATTTTCATGTATCTCTCAACTGGGTACATCCATCATAAATAAACAGGGCCACACAATTTTACCTCTCTCACTAGATGCACTATTAGGTGAACCATAATGTCAATAAATTTAGGAAGAAAGTGCATCTCAAGTTGGCACAAAATCATACAAGATTCTTGTTCTAACTCTTATAATTTATAAGGATCAATAACTTTACTGCATAAAGCATTGGAAAAGAAATAGAGTCTAGTTATTGTAAGTCTTAAATCTTCTTTCAATATACCTTGATTAGCCAAAGGTAATAGTTGTTACATCAAGACATGGCAATCATAAGACTTTAAGCCTATCAGTTTCAACTCTTTCATAGACACAAGCTTCCCAATATTTGAAGAATACCCCGAAGGAACTTTAATTCCACGTAAACACTCACAAAATTTATTTTCTCAGACTTGCATAATGTATGAGAGGCTGGGGGACAATAAGTTCACTTACCTTCTGGTCTCAGGTGTAAATCCTCTTGCATTCCCATTTCTTTTAAATCTAATCTTACATTCACACCGTCCTTGGTCTTAACTGGTATGTTCAGAAGCGTTCCAATAATACTATCACACACGTTTTTCTCTACGTGTATAACATCAATACAGTGCCTTACTTCAAGATTATGCCAATATGGAAGGTCAAAAAAGATAGACCTTTTTTCCATATGTTTTTTGCACCAATGTTCTTTTTAGTCTTACCGAAGACAATATTGATGTCTTTTACCCGTTCAAACACTTGATCCCCAGTCAAAGCATTCGGAGTATGATTGTGCTCTTGGTGACCATGAAAAGCTTTCTTCAATTTACGATAAAGGTAATCTTATCTAAGAAACCTTCGATAGCCAAGGTAGACTGTCTTCCTTCCATGTTGAAGTTGATGATATTTTGTGCTTTCTTCATAAATTGGACAAGCTTTATGACCTTTCACACTATAGCCGAACAAATTCCTATATGCAGGAAAATCATTTATAGTACAAAATATCATAGCATGTAACTTAAAATTTTCCTTCCGATTTGCATCAAACACTTCCACAGCTACCTCTCACAGCATTTTCAAATCTTCAATTAGAGGTCTTAGGTAAATATCAATATCACATCCAGGTTGTTTTGGTCCTGAAATCAATATGGATAGCATCATGTACTTCCGTTTCATGCACAACCGAGGTGATAGGTTGTAAATCACTAAAAGAATAAGCCATGAACTATGTATACTACTAAGACTACTATAAGGATTCATTCCATCAGTAGAAAGTCTGAGCCTTAGGTTTCTTGGCTCATTGCCAAATTCAGGAAACAATTGATCAATTTTCTTCCACTGAGAAGAATCAGTTGGATGTCAAAGTTTTCCATCAGATATCCTCTCATTTGCATGCCATATTAAGTACTTCGCATCATTAGTATTTACAAACAAGCACTTGAATCTTGGTATAATTGGAAGATACCATAAGACCTTTGCAGGAGCCCCCTTCCCTTTGTACCGTGGTGCCTCACATTTTGGACACTTCTCTTCCCCTTCAAGCTCTTTTCTGTACAACACACAATCATTAGGGCATGTATGTATTTTTTTATACTTCATACCCATTGGACATAAGATCTTCTTGGCATCATAATAATGATTTGGTAGTACATTGCCTTTTGGAAAGATTATTTGAAGTAACTCTAGCAACCAAGTGAAACTTTGATTACTCCAGCCAGCTCTTGCCTTTAAGGTAACCAATTTTAACACCCCAGATAACAAACTAAAATCAGTACACCCCGGGTATAAAGGCTTCTCCGCGTCAGTACACAAGTTATCATACACATGTGCTCATTCAAAAGCTTCTTCCCCAACATTATGAATCATGTCCTCTAACCGATCTTCATTCATATCTATTTCATCATCCAAATTATCAATTTCCACATATTGAGACGTGTTACTATAATTTTCCAATCGTTCACCATGCCAAATCCGTACCATATAATTCTTGCAAATCCCATCACAAATCAAGTACTCTCTTATTTCGGCAGCACCTAATCTCCTCTCATTCAAGCAATTAACACAAGGACAATAGAACCTTACACTATTATCAACAGCATTTTTCTTAGCAAATTCTAAAATTCCTTCACTTCATTATCATACTCATCACTTGTTCGTCTAGCATTCATCTAACTACGATCCATATGTTGACTCCTAAAAAATATAACTAATGTTATTACCTTCAAACTATTTCTAAAATCTAAATTCCTAAATAAATGACCATATGTAAACAACCTAATGATGCCTTCTTAAAAACTAAATTTAAGCAATTCAAGAGGAAAGAATGAATTTTAAAAAATTTTGGTAGAGTCTCTCCTAAAAATTAGACCTCCCAACACGTTAAGAAAATTTTAATAGAGAAAATTGATAATTTTAAACCAAATTAATGATCACATGCAACAACCTAAGGCTTTATGAAGTCACTAACAGCACTTCCAACAACAATCAATATCAATAACAATTAAATTTAAACAATTTAGGGGAAAGAATAAATTTTAAAAATTTTTGGCATAATCTCCCCTAAAAATTAGACCTCCCAAGACTTTTAAAAAATTTTCATAAAGAAAATTGATAATTTAAAACAAAATTAATGATCACATGCAACAACTTAAGGCTTTATGAAGCCACTAACAGTACTCTCAATAATAATCAATATCATTATCATCATATATATATATACACATATCAGCCTAATAAATTAAAAAAATTAACAAAGAAATACAATCAAGTAAAAAATTATCTTCATAAAAATTAAGAGCCATACCTAATCAATCAAGAGTAGCGACAGCAACAAGAGGAGGAGGAGGCGGCAGGAAGAGGAGGAGGAGGAGGGGTAGAGGCAGGGGGAAGGGAATGCGAAGGGAATGGCGGCAAAAGGAGGGAGGGGTGGAGCCGCAGGGGGAGGTGGAGGGGGAAGGGGCACGGTAAGGGGGGCACGGGGAAGGGGAAGGGGAGGGGGCGGGGCAGCGCGGGGAGAAGGGGGTGGGGGCAGGGGTGAGGGGTGAGGGGGATGGGAGAAGGGGCCGAGGGGGCGGGGGTGGGGTGAGGGGGAAGGGGCTGAGAGGGCGGGGGTGGTACGAGGGGATGGGGGTGGGGACAGGGGCGAGGGGGAGGGTATGAGGGTGGAGCCAAGGAGGCGAGGGATGGGGGAGGGGGTTTAAAAGGGAAAGAGGAGGGACAGGGGGTGAGGGGGAGGGGGTGGGGGCTGAGGAGGCAGGGGATGGGGGAGGGGCCTCAGAAAGGGAAGAGGTGGGGGAAGGGGGTATCAATCAAGGGAGAGGAGGAAGGAGAGTTTTGAAGGCGCAAAGAAGAGGAAATGAGGGACGAAGACGTGTGGAGTGAAGAAAAAACATTTGAACTACTTTCTACAGTGGGTGACTATTCACTCACTGTAGAAAGAAGTTTTCTATAGCGGGTGACCCTCACCCGCTGTAGAAAGTATTTTTTATAGCAGTTCGCTTTTCACCTGGTGTAAAAACTATAATACTCATTGCCAAAATTACAAAAATGCCACTGCCTTAACTTTCTACACCGTTTGCCTTCTAATCGATGTAGAAAGTACCCCTTAAATTTCATATTTTGTACTAATGTAGTTGGCACTTTTAAGTTGTGATACATGAAACACATCATGCACACCAGACAACTATGGTGGAAAAGCAATTTTGTAGGTAAATGATCCAATTCTCTCTAAAATTTTAAAAAGACTAATGAATTGAGGAGTCAACTTCTTAGCTCTAATCGACCTCTTGATTCTCATTATAAACACATGGTCTCCCACTAGGAACTCTAATGGCCTTTTATGCTTGTTTGCATAACTCTTCTACCTGCTCTGAGCCATCAACAATTTGCCTAATCAACTCAATCTTTTGAGTTGTTTGATCCATAATGTCTGGTCCCAACATACTCCTCTCACTCAACTCTATCCAACATAGAGGCAATTTGCACATCCTCCTATATAACTATTGGAAATTGTGCCCTATGGCCAATTATTGTATAATAAACATTGTTATTTAATGAATTTCTCTGTTGTTATCATATTAATTTCATGTTCACTATGATAAATGGACAAACTATAGTAATTATCCTAAATGTCTCTAGTCGATCATCTATGAGGAATCATAGATAAAACAAGACTAATATGACTTTAATTAATTATAGAGATATAAATCAAAGTTCTAGGAACTTGAAAGAGTACAATATACTGGATTGGCTCGTTATGAGAAAGCTGCATGGTACAAGTCATAAGCTTATCTTGTATGTAACCATATCACTAAGCCCTTTGACTTGAGACCATTATGGATTCCTACATGATGACTACCAAACTTTGACCTAGTCAAAAGTCACCTTTGACTGAATGATCATAAAGGCTATGATTGAGTTTAGTTATATTCATGTAAAGGAATATGAGTGATCAAGATGAAATTTGTTCCTCACATTAATTGAGAGATTTTACTAGGCCCCTCAATAAGTAAGACTGAGAAAATGTATGGTTATACTACAATGGAAAGGGTTTTTCCATTGTTATGTCAGTCCATTTAGAGATGGAGAAAGTAATGATCAGGTAAAGGAGAATGACAATTTCATGTCTCACACTTGACCGGAATATCGCTGACAAAAGGGATGTGATATGATTACATGATAGGTTACATCTGATTATCGATCCCCATATGAATTGGGTAGTTGCAATATCTTGCTAGAGGTTACTTGTGACTTGTAGGCTAATAGTATAATTAACTTACTATCAATTTCATATACACCTACAGGGTCGCTCACAAGAACAGCTTAACTCGAGCTATAATGTTCAAGTTCAATCTGGAATATGTTTAAATTTAATAAATAAATTATATATATATATATATATATGAATATTTATTTGATAAATATTTATATATATTTATATGAAACATAAAATTTAAAATATAATTATAGATATATTTTTTCAATATATATATATTTGTGTGTGTGTGTATATGATATATGTATATGTATATGATATATGAAATTAAATATGTATAATATAATATAATATATATATTTGAAATATATATGTGTGTATATATATATTCGTGTATGTGTATATATATAATATGTATATGTGATATATTATATTGCATTGTATTAGTTTTAAATTTAATATTATATGATAGATTAAATTTAATAACCAACATGATATGAAAGAATATCATGTTAGTTTTATAATTTGAATTTATAAGATAAATTCAAATTAGATATGATATCATGGATAAAATTTATAAGATAAATATAATTAAATTATTGTTGGCTCATTAAAAGAAGACATAAAACCCTACTTTATATATATGATATAGGAGTGGGCGTATTGAACAAGGAGAGTTAGAAAAGTTCTGACAGCCAAATACTTTGAGAGCTATAAAACACCCTAAAGAAAGGAAAACCAAGGTTAAAAAAAGAATGGATGTTGGGAGTGCTACACGCTATTCGAGTTAGAGAGCTGTTCATGTAGATACCGTTAGAGGAAGAAGATCTACGTTGTTGGCTCCTAAGATCTAGACTTACTCAGCTTGAACTACAACTTCTTAGCTAGAACTCATACTTACTGAGCTTGACACACAACTTCTTATCTCTCAAAATTTGGAGCACTGCCCTCAAATGCTTTGCATACTGCTTCTCATCCTCAGAATAGATTAGAATGTCATCTATGAAAACCACCACAAGCTGATCCAAATATGGCCTGAATATGCGATTCATATAATCCATGAACACTGTAGGCACATTATTCAAATCGAACGGCATAACTAAAAACTCATAGTGGCTATATCGTGTTCTAAAGGCTGTCTTGGGCACATCCATTGCACTAACTCTCAATTGATAGTACCTTGACCTCATGTCTATCTTAGAAAAGACTAAGGCACCAGCCAATTGATCCAAAAGATCATCAATCCTCAATAAAGAATACTTTTTCTTTACAGTTACCTTGTTCAACTGCCGATAGTTTATACAAAGACGCAAACTACCATCTTTCTTCTTTACAAATAGCACTAGCAACCCCTAAATCGATACTGTTGGTTTGATAAACGTTTTGTCTAGCAAGTCTTTAATTTACTCTTTTAGCTCCGCCAATTTTGATAGAGACATTCTATACGAGGCCTTTAATATTAGTTCAATTCCATGAACTAAATTAATTGACAAGTCTACTTCCCTTACAAGAGGTAATTAGTCACTTCATCTGAAATATATCAGGGAACTCACTTACTACCTTGATCTTCTCAATTTCACCATCATACATAGTATTAGAGGAAAATAATACTATATATGCATCACAGCCCTACCAGATCAACTTCTCAGCACTAACTACTGACAAGAACTTAGGATGCTCAGAAGAAACTATTGCTATAGACACACTAGTAGCAAAACCATCTTTCTGGCACAATCAAGCATAGCATTATTTACTGCTAGCTAATCCATGCCAATAATTACATCTATTCCCTTTATAAGAACGCAAATTAGTTTGATCTTGGAAATTCTATCATGAAATCAAGTCCCTACACCTTGACATGCTCTACTCGTAACACTACTATATCCTAAAGGCGTAGTTACTCTAATAAGTATTAGCAACTCTTACAAAGACAAACTCAGTCTACCCACATATTCCTCAAACACAAAGGAATGTATGCTACAAAAATCAAACAATGCCTTAACTCTATAGCCACACACAGAAAACATACCTCGAATCAAGTTTAGAGACATTTTAGCCTCTTCCTGTGTGACTGCAAATACTCAGCTAGGAACTGTAAAATGCTGCTCAATCCCCTCAACTCTTCCCTTCGAGCACTACCTCTTCAAGTAACCTAACTTGCCACACTTGAAACAAGCCTAACATCTTCCTATATGAGATTGGCCATAAATGTTACATTGAGGCAACCTTCCAATACTCAGGGTCAGCATGGGAACATTAGACGATTGCCTTGAAGATTGTAGAGGCCTAACTCTCACACCTCTACTTCTTTACATTAACCCTCTTTACATAGACTGAGGCTAGGATCCTTTGACAAATCCCTTTCTTCTTGAAGAATTAGAACTGCCCAAACTATACCTAGGCTTCTTTAAAACTGCTTGTCAGACCTAAAGGGAATGAGAATCTCCCCATACTGTCTCGTCTCCTCTCGACATCTGCCTCTCTGTCCCTCTTAGTAACTACTCGCAGCTTTTGGCACATCTCATATATGGTCACATCAAGTAACATGATTTGTTATCAGTACTCAAGTCTTATCTTCTTTAACAACTGCTCATCTTTCCTCCTAGTGTCATTACTGTGCTGGAGGTACGTGGAATAAACTAATAGACCATTAAATCTTCTTATGAACTCTTCTTCATCACGATCTCCTTGTCTAAATGCATAAAACTCTTCTTCCTTCTCAGTTTTGAATGAGACTGGGAAGTACTGATCAAAGAAAACCTTTTTAAACTCATCCCAGCTTAAACAAATGTCACCAGTCGACCTTACAGACTCCCACCACCTCATGGCAACCCCAACTAATTGCACTGTGGCTAGGTGAATGAAAACCATGACTTTAAAGATGGTCTCTAATTGTTCAATCTACAGCTCTACTTCTCCCTCTATAATACTTCTATCAAATATAAGTAGATTAAACTGGATAAATGTCTTCCAAGCATGATCAATTGATGGATCAATACAAGGAATTTCTTGCTTGTTACCTGAACCCTGAGGTGGTCTAGGCCTACTATGCTTCTTCTAGTACCAAAACATCTTAAGCCTCAACTCTCTCCTCTTATTCTCTAGCTCTCAAGATCATATCATGATCCCAAGCTGTCTGCCTTATATCTACCATCATATCTCTCAACTCTTCCAGCAGATCATCTTTTCTATCTCTTTACGGCTAAACTGGTTGAACTTTCAATTCCTATTCCTCATTAACTACCAGTTTAGATACAATACTTCTAGCATGAGTGCCTCTTCTCATGATGTATACTATTTTCTCCCCTCTAAAGGATGAAAATAAGAAGGACAAGTGAGCAAAAAGAAAAGAGTTGTGTAATGAACAAGTACAAGTTTCCATGTCAATGGATGAATGCAATGAAGAATTACCACAATTAGGTCTCAAAACTTGAGAAACTGATACCAAAATGCAACATTTTCTAATATCCTGATATTAGGAAGGGTTAACTTAATCACCATACTTGAAACATCAATGAAAAGGTTGGACCAAAGACCCATTTTGCAAAATCATCAAAAATCATAAGACATCAGAGTATTATATAGCAAAAACAAGTCACATGCATTCATAACAATCATTATATGCATTCAAAGTAGAGAAATGAGGTAAGTTTAGGGGCCATGTGCCATGGCGAGCAACACATGTGCCATAGCATGTGGCACAGAGCCATACACGTAAACCTTCTCTATGTCATATGCTATGGTATGATACATCATGCACCACGGTGCACAAGCTTGTTTCTATAGTTGCCATTTAATAACTCAAATAATGAACTTTCGGCGTGTGCCATTTTTCACATACAACGTCCAATCAAAGTAATTCAAGTGTCGACACGAAGCTTAACTCATAATCTAATTAATGAGATAGGTTTGAAAACAATTTGATAGTCCGATCAAAATTTAGACGTCCGGGTGCAAAAAGTTACCTTTTTTGAGAATTTTATGCACACAAAATACTTAAATTGACCTTACTAAGTTTTGAACCAAGTCTAAATAGACCTATTACACTAGATTGACCATATTATATTTCATATACACATATATATCATGATTTGGCTATTCAACGGCCAATTCCCATAAACCACAACTTTTCACAATTTTGCACAATTTGGCTTACTATATAACATCCTCAATTTTAAATCAAGATTAATTAAGTTCAAATAGACTAATCAAGTGTATTAGTGAGGTGTGTGGCCAGAGAGGCCTAACAGGCATGTTTGGTCTTGATTTCAATTCTAAACATGGGCCCAAAGGAGAATCGAGTCACCCAGGAATGGAAGAGGAAGAATTTCTAAAAGAAATGATTCTGTGCCACACACTGTGGCTTGTGGATAGGCCACCGTGGTGCATGCGTGACAACATGCCTGGATGAGGCTCTCTATGCTTATGCGCCACAGCACATGGTCAGATGTTTATAGTATTAAGTCACAAACCTAAAGTAAAAGAGAAGAGAAAACAAAGGGAACTGAGAGAGTGATGAAAGAGCTAAGCTAGGGCTTGAAGAAATTGACTTATAGAAGTAATTTAGAGCTCATAAACACCAATGGTAAGCTTCTTTATGTCCATAGAAGCTATAGGCCTGAACTTATTGATTTAAATAGAGTTAATGGGAGTTGATTGATGATTGGCGGTTAGAGGACATTAAATGTCCAAAATTCTCATAAATTTGATGGTTGGAAACAATGTGGTTTCATTAATGCCCATTTAAGAGCTTAATGTTATAAATGAGAGTTAAAGGAAGCTAAGAAGCCTTATAGGTACTTTTACATGAGTGAAGAATAAATCTTGAGTATTAAGAAATGATGAAGTGTTAGTGGAAAATAGCTAAGAAATAGATATTGATGTTTTACATGGTGAATGCTTGTAGAGTAACTACCATTGGCACCATTTGTAACCCCCTCTTATATTCACTCAATATAAAAGAAGATTACAATTTTACCACTACTTCACATTAATTACAATAATCAAATTTCATTTCAGAAGCTTCAACTGAAGGCTTATTTTGTAAAATCAATCACTTCACAACACAATCAAAGAAAACCACAGTAGAAGTAAATCACACACTCCTCAAATACATAGTGGACATAACCTACCAACAATCCTATCCCAATTGCATGCATTTCAATAAAAAAATAGAACCAAAATTTGGTCTGTGCGCCCCGCCGTGCAGTCCGTGCGTCGCGGTATATGGCATAGAGCCACACGCTTGCCCTTGCTGTGCTGTGCATTGCGGCATGTGTCACCATGCATGTCCGAATTTTTGCTATCATTTTGATAGCAAAAATGATGAACTTTTGGTGTGCGCCATTTTCACATATGACATCCGATTAGAGTGATTCAAGCACCCACACGAAGGTTTGGATATGATCTAATGGTTCGATCAAAATTTGAATACCCGGGTTTAAAAAGTGACTTTTTCTAAAAAAAATTTGTGCACCCAAACGCTCAATTCAATCCCTTTCTCTCATTAAACCACACTAGGCCTTGAACCAAGTCTAAAAGGATTTAATACACCTAATTGACCACAATTAATCACAATCATACTCATATATCAAAATTTGATCCTTCTACAGCCAATATTTACAATTCACTAACTTTACATACTTTTTCATTTCTTGGCATAATTTAGCCCACTTAGCTATTTCTCAACTCATACATATACAATCATATTCATAATACAATCTTAGCCCCCAAATTACTCATTTAATCATAATTTGTCCCTTGGCTTAAGATTCACCAACATAAAAATCATTTCAACACAATATACTCAAATCATAGCCCCTTTGTTTTATTTTAACACATATACACATAATCGGGCTTGATTTCACAAAATCTTAATTCAATACATGCATGCAACCCTATGAAAAATCATATACACTTATATAAACACTTATATAAACAATCTTAGTTCAGTTCATTATACAACCTCAGAGTACACAGCTTCACACTCAAGCCAGTCAAGACTCTCTTCCCTTGCCTTGATCACTTCCTGGTCTTGTAAACAGTAACCATGGGGTGAGATAAAAATCTCAGTAATAAAATAACTCACTCCTATTGACTATCACATGCAACAATATGGAAGTAAACATAATATATCCTTAAAACCTCATAAAATAGCATTTATATCACATATCTATTTCATTCTCATCTTTTCATCAATTACATATGATTCCATATTATCTCAAGATATTTCATCGTATAACATAACATACTAGTATGATCTTTACTAATCGAACCTCCAAATCACCCCGACACAAAACTATAGGCTCATATAGACCAATGTACACTTTCTTAAGTCTTAAACTCACCTGCAATGGTAGAATCACCCAGCCAAAGATGTTCTAACACAAAATACAAACTATGGTTTCCCCTAATACACACAATGGGGCGTCGTTGACTCTAATGTCGTATCATAAGGACACTAAGGAGTCTCTCATCTCTAACACCGTACCTCAATAAGCACTAAGGAGATCTTCTCCAACACCGCACCTTTCAAGGCACTAAGGAGAGTTGTTTCTAACACCACATCCTAACGGGTACTAAGAAAATCTTGCCACATGGTCTTTATCATCTCCCATACTCGGGTGAACTACCACCCCTATGATCATGCTTTCTTGAACCATTTAAGGTTCCCATTTACCATTTCGCACTTTCTTGCACATAATATATACATATAATACTTTACAATACAAAACACACATTTCAATGCTCATTTGAACCAAAAGCCATTTCACACACAACAATCACTCAATTTTATAAAACATGCTTAGTTTAAAACCATTTCATGTACTACATAGCATGCTAACATACAGTTACAATAAACAGTCAAATAAAGGAAGTTATTCAGTTACCTCAACCCTTCTGCCACTAGAAAGGTTACCCATAGATTTCAACTATCACACAAGCTTATCTCAAGCTTCCTTTCTCTACTCACACATCCAATATGCCAATCTGAACACATTTGGCATATTTTATTCATTTAGTCCATTTTGACCAAAAACTCATTTTTACCACTTAGGGCTATATTCATTTGTAAAAATTTTTTTTATTTATCCATTCTAAGTCTATGATTACCCAATTACTACTTTACATCACCTCAACTAGTCTTATTTCACTCGAATTAGAATTTTTGCCCTAACTTTCTCTCTCTAAAGGCTAAAATTGAGCCTACGGGTTTAAAGCAATACCGTTCAGCTCTAAACTAGTCACAAAGCTCTAATTTAACTTTTGAGAACCTTTTTATTACTATTGGGAAAGAATTAAACCTCTAAAATTCCACCAATTCAATTTTCCTATAACTCATTTTTAGAGAAATTTATGTAGAATGGAAGGTAAGAGTTATAAGTAGCTTACCTAGAAAGTTATAGATCTGAATCACTTCCACCATTCTAAAATAACTTGTCTTAGCTCCTTAACCCTTCTCTTCTCTCTATCTTATGTGTTTTTAAAATTTTACTTCTGAAAACCACCAAATTCACAACTTAAAAAGTGATTTTCTGGTCCATGTAATATGGCACACACAACACAAGCCACGGTACATGGCACAATGAGATTTATTCTCACCACGTGTACTTGCTTTGACCCAAAATGCACTCTTATCACCCATATTTGTTCATACAACACACAAATAAGTCAAAATATCAATTAATCATTCGAATCTCTAATCCCATGCTAACTTTTACTTTACCCCCGATTAACCTCTAAACTTAAGATTAAGAAATTTTGATGTTACACCATTCAAGCTTCTTAGAAGCTTTGGGAGTAAGTAATTGAGGGGCGAAACCTTTGACCTCTCAAAGGTTTGGTGTAATCGGTAGGATTCTATCTTATGCTTTTGTGTGTTTATTAGTTTATGGATTTATAGTTTATCATTAAAATGTGTAGAATAAAAAGTAATGCAAGGGTGGATTGATTTGTTAGAAAATCCACTAAATCAAAGTTGTGAGTTTTATGACTTGTGATGTAAAAATTTCTTTGAGAACAAAATCAGTGGATTTTCGTATTATGTTTATTGGAAGTTTAATGATTTTGTGAATTGAGAAGTAACATGAATATTTGTTTATGAGAATTTTAATGATGTTTTAAAATAGTGGAGTTTGATGATTTTGAAAGCATGGAGTACAATGATTATGAAGTTGGAGTTCAATGACTTATTTGGTTTGAAGTTCCTTGAAATGTGATTGAGAAGTCTAATGATTGTGTAATGATGAAGTTCAGTGAAAATTAATAATGTGAAGTTTTATGAATTATATATGTGTGAATTATGATATGAATGTGTATTGCATGATCTTGAGAGGCGGGAGTTCACTTAGGAAGAGGAGTAGATGATAAAATCCACTTGGTAAGGTCCCATTCGTGCGATGGTTTACCTGGATTGATTATATCCATATTGTCCTACTTGTTCAATGAGGGACTATCCCACTAGTTCAATAAGGGATTCAAACCTAGCTAGCTATCCACCGGTTCAATAAGGAGGCTAGTCTTGGGTGTATGACACCCCAAAGTGTGAGAAATGGGGGAAACCATGTTCCATAAATGAGTTGGATGAGCCTTGACTGGGTAATCCCCTTACAAATGTTTAGACTAGGGAAGTTATGAAATATAGACTATCCCCTTGAGTTATAGCCCATAGTTTCATGTCAAAGAAATAAGGAGGATATAAGGGAGGTGTGATCATTCACATAGTGAGTAAGGGCACTTGTTGTCTATATTGTGTCCCTAATGATGATATCATGAGTTGAGTCTTAATTTCTTCCAATGTATTTGTCAATGATTTGTATGACCAACTCTCTTTATATGAAAAGTGCTAAAAAGCATTGTTTCTCAAGTAAATGTTATTATGTGAGTAGAATTGTGAATATATGTTTTCAAATGTTTTACATGGTTTAAAGTATTGACATTAACTTCTACTTTCATTTAAACTAATTGATATGCATTAGTATAGGTTAGTTGGACCTTGGTTACTAAGTAGTTGTACTCACCCTATTATCTTCAATATTATAAGAAATAGCTCAAGCGGTGTGGATAGAGGAAAACACCCAAAGGCTTAGGACTGTGATCCTTTTGTAGTAGGCCTCCTTATTTTAGGTAAACTTATATGTATGATAATTTCAATTGTCAATTAGGAATTTTTATTTGTTCCTTACTTGCATTATGTAAATTGTAAATTGTAAGTGTATTTTAGGCCCTAAAGAGTGAGATGATGAATATGTGTTATTATGATAGGGCTAAAATACTAATACAAGTAAGAGTAAAGCATATTATAAGATGATTTAGGAGAACTTGATGAAAATTATGGTAAACTCCCCCATTCTATGTTTTTGAGTTTAAGGGGTTGAGTAATGAAAATTTAATTTGGGAGCATTTTATGTGATATGGTGCATTGCACGAGTTAAGTCTTAATGATTTGTATGTGGTTAAATTGGTATCAGTTTCTATGGTTATGAAAACTTGGTCTGTGGATTGTATTGAGTAGTCATGGTTATTTGTGATTTGCATATAGAGTTGGCAATTGTCATTATATACATATTGTTTTCCTCTCTTGAGTTAGTACTAATCCTTTCCTTTTGTAGGGTGACTTCTATCCTTAAGAGGGGAGAATGGTGCAAACGAGAAACATAGCTAGCAATGTTCTAATAAACTTATTGAGACAAGAGCAAGAAGTCTCGATAGAAGTGGAGAATGAAGTAGTCCTAATTGAAGAAGAACAAATAGAAATGGGATAAAACCAAGAACAACCCATACGCTCTATATAGGGATAACATGTTGCTTGAGTTAAGAGTGATGATGGAGAGAATTAAGAAGAGATTGGATGAACATAACAAGATTCTTGAGAAGAAGCCTGAGAAAGGGTGTAGTGGTATGATTGAGAAAACTAGAGGCAACCACGAGAAGAAGAAAAGAGTTGAGATACTTGAAGAGGTGCAAGGGCATGAAGATGAGGAGTATTATGAGGAGAGTATATCGAAGAGGCCAATACATTATATGAGGCTAATTGAGAAGGAACATGAGGGTTCCATCGATTATACACTTAAGATATTCACGAGGTTGAATCCTCCTCACTTTAACGGTTCTATGGAGGATAGAGCTAATGAGAAGTGGATAGACTAGTTGGAGACAATATTCTCCGTGATGACCTGCACAACGGAGCAGTAAGTACTCTTAGCTACTTTTATGCTAGAGGATGCCGCCAAACAATAGTAGGAGAGTCTAAAGCCAACTGATGGCTCTTTACTTACATGGAAGTAATTCAAAAGCAGATTCTTCACTCATTATTTCCTATCTACCTTTCGAACTGAGAAGGAATTTGAGCTTCATCGCTTATAGAAAGGCAATATGAATAAGGAGGAGTTCATTGTCAAGTTCAATAAATTGTCAAAGTATTTGACCTATCTGAGACATCATGACGATGAGGAGTGGAAGGCCAAGTAGTTCTTAGACAAGATACGGCCTAAGTATAGTAGGTAGTTGGCAGCCTTTGAGATTACTTCCTTTGAGGTGATGTGCAATAAATTTTAGGCCATTGCTAGAAGAAGCAGATTAGTAAAAGATAAGAAACGAGACAGTTAGGGTCATTCCTCTTCATTCATAGGTCCTACTGGCGGTGTGAGTAAGAAGACTGGTTTTGGTTTGGGATCATTTCGAGGGTTTAATGCCAAGGGTACTGGGAATCATTTTCAAAAGGGGTCTTAATCTAAGGGATCCTAGTCTAAGAGCAATACATCTAGAAGTATGGGAGGTCAGAACCAGACTTTGAGGCAAGATTCTGTCCCTATTATTACTGGACCTATAAGAGCCCCACATTGCAACAAGTATGGGAAGTATCACAATGGGGAGTGTTGGACATGCTTCAAATGTAATAAGGCAGGCCACATAGTATACTACTGCCTTGAGAACACTAGTATACATGACCAGAGGTCTACTATTCCTAGTTGTGTCTTTGCTATGTCTAACGAGGAAGTTAAAGCTTCTCTGAAGCTTATTAGAGGTGTTATTTCTCTCTGTGATGCTAAGATTTTTGCTTTGTTTGATTCAGGTGCTACTCACTCTTTTATTCTTGATGGGTGTGTAGAAAAGTTAAAGTTGCTTGTGATTGTGTTGCCTTTGTTGATGAATGTGTCTATGCCAACTAGTGCTTCTATGAAAACCATCCATGCATGTTTGAAAGTTGAAATGAGATTTAGTGATAGAATTACACTGATTGATTTAGTTTGTTTGCCCATGTCGAGGATTGATGTGATTGTTGGGATGGATTGGTTGTCAGCTAACGGAGCGACACTAGACTGTGAAAAGAAGACAATTTCCTTGCTAGTGTATACTGTGACTCTTGCAATCCCTGAGGACACTATCTCAATAGTAAATCTTGAGACACTAATGTTTTTGTCTGCCATGCAAATTAAGAGGTCAGACCGTGAAGGATGTTAGATGTTTTTAGTGTTCTTTTTAGTGCATGAAGAGTATGATAGTGCTCTTGATAAGATTGGAGTTGTAAATGAATTTGTAGAGGTGTTTGCTAATGAGATGTTTGGTTTAACACTGGAAAGAGAGATTGAGTTCTCCATTGGCCTAGTGCCGAGAACTAAGCCCATCTTTAAGGCTCTATATCGTATGGCTCCATCTGAACTAGAAGAGTTGAAGAAACAATTGGAGGAACTACTAGAGAAAGGATTCATTAGGCCAAGTGTATCCCCTTGGGGTTTGCCTATACTATTTGTGAAGAAGAAAGGCGGAAGCCTAAGGTTGTGTATCAATTACCAACAGTTGAATAAGGTAACAATCAAGAACAAATACCTACTACCTCGAATAGATCATTTGCTTAACCAACTTACAAGAGTAGCCATGTTTTTCAAGATTGACTTGGCATCTGGTTATCATTAGTTGAGGATGAAGTCTGAGGACGTACCTAAAACTGCTTTCAGGATGAGATACAGGCATTATGAATTCTTAGTGATGCCTTTTAGATTGATTAATGCGCTAGCAATCTTTATGGATTATATGAACATGATTTTAGACCCTACTTGGATAAATTTGTAGTAGTGTTCATTAATGGTATCCTGGTCTATTCTAAGGATGAAGAAGAACATGCTAAGCATTTGAGAATTGTGTTGCAATTGTTGAAAGAGGATAAACTATATGCAAAATTAAGCAAGTGTGAATTCTAGCTTTAAGAAGTAAAATTCCTCGGTCATGTGATATCCGCCAATGGTATATCTATAGATCCTTATAAGATTGATGTGGTATTGCAATGGGAGTGACCTACCTCAGTAATGGAGATAAGGAGTTTCTTGGGGTTAGCTGGTTATTATCGAAGGTTCATTCAGGGGTTTTCTCAAATAGCCTTTATTTTGATTAAGTTGACAAAGAAGGATTAACTATTTGCATGGACTGAGAAGTGCGAAGAAGCATTTCAGATACTGAAGGAGAAGTTGACTACAGTACTAGTGTTGACAATTCTGGATCCTAAGCGGTCATACATAGTGTACACCGATGCTTCACTTAAGGGATTAGGATGTGTACTAATGCAAGACGATAAGGTTGTAGCCTATATATCTAGACAATTAAGACCACATGAAAGGAATTACCTTACTCATGATCTTGAGTTAGTGGCTATTGCTTTTGCTCTGAAAATTTAGAGGCATTATCTCTATGGCTCACAGTTTGAAGTGTTTAGTGACCATAAGAGTCTCAAATACCTAATTGACCATGAAGAGTTAAACATAAGATAGCGGAGATGGATGGAATTCTTGAAAGATTACAACTTTGAGTTAAATACCATCCAGGTAAGGCCAATGTAGTGGCCGATGCGTTAAGCAGGAAGATGATACATGTGGCTTGTATGATGATGCATGAACAGAAACTACTAGAGGATTTCTCTAGTATACAACAAAATGTGCCTGATTTTATGGTGTTTAATTTAAATACCATGGTGATTACTAATGAGTTTTGGAAGGAATTGTGAGAAGCACAATTAAACGATCCATATCTGCTAGAATTCTGGAAGAACATTAAAGAAAAATTAACTACAGAGTTCGGTTTCAATGATGATGGTTACGTGGTGTATCATGATCGAGTTTGTGTTCCTGACGTTAAGGAGATCAAAGAGACCATACTATCAGAAGCTCACTAGAGCAAGTTTACCATTCACCCTAGTTCTACTAAGATGTACCAAGATATGACAAAGTATTGGTGGTGGCATAATATGAAGCATGATATGATCGAATATGTGTCCAAGTGCTTAACTTGTCAAAAAGTCAAAATTAAACTTCGAAAACCACCTGGTATGTTACAACCGTTAAAAATTCTAGAGTGGAAATGGGATAACATTTTGATGGATTTCATTATGGGTTTACCCCATACTCAAGTGGGTTATGATGCTATCTGGGTCATTATGGATAGACTAACCAAGTCAAGTCACTTTCTGGCTATTATAGTAGATTATCCTATGGAGAAGTTTGTTGAAGTGTACTTGTAAGAGGTAGTGAGATTGCATGGAGTTCCGAAGGATATAATAATAGACCGTGATCCAAGGTTCACATCGAACTTTTGGAAAGCTTTGAATCAAACTGTGGGAACAAAACTAAAATTTAGTACTGCTTACCATCCCCAGACGGATAGTCAAACTAAGAGAACAAATCAGACACTAGAAGATATGCTCAGAGCATGTGCTATCGAGTGGACTGGTAGCTGGGATAAACACCTACCATTATCAAAGCTCGGATATAACAATAGTTTTTACTTGAGCATTCAGATGGCTCCTTATGAAGCTTTATATGGGAGGAAGTCTCGATCACCACTTTGTTAGATCGAGTTGAGCAAGAGAAGCATTTTGGGTCCTAACTTGGTAGATCAGACTACTCAGAAGATAGAGGTGATTCACCAGAAGCTTTTAAATGCTTAGACTCGATAGAAAAGCTATGCTGACAAACGGAGAAAACTGTTAGAATTTAAGGTGGGCGATCATGTTTTCTTAAAGGTCACACTAATGACAAGCATTGAGAGATCAATTTAAGCTAAGAAGTTGACTCCTCATTTTATTGGTCCCTTTGAAATCCTAGAGCAGACTGGGACACTTGCCTGCCAGATTGTGTTGCCACCTCATCTCGCAGGTGTACATTACGTGTTTCATGTCTCTCAATTGAATAAGTATTAGCCTAACCCATCTCACGTTATTGAACTTGAAAATGTTGAGTTATGGGAGAATTTATCATATCGAACTGAGCCTGAGAGAGTAGCCAATGTAAAAGAGAAGCGGTTAAGGAATAAGACCATTCGTCTAGTTAAAGTGATATGGAAGGGAATGACTCTTGGAGATGCTACGTGGGAGACTAAAGAGAGAATGAGGCAATTATACCCTCAAATGTTTCCTTGAGGTATGTTTTTAAGCAATTATGAAAATTTTAGGGACAAAATTCCTAAAAGGAGGAAAGAATTGTAAAAAACCTCAATTTTAAATCAAGATTAATTAAGCTCAAAACTAATTAAGTGTATTAGTGAGGTGTGTGGCCGAAGAGGCCTAACGGAAATTGAGGATTAGGAATAATGAGTATTAGAGCAGATGTTAGTTTCTTCTTTAACTCTTGAAATGCCAATTCATATTTGTCAGTCCACACATACGGTTGATCCTTTCTAGTCAACTTAGTTAAAGGAGATGCAATTTGTGAAAATCCCTGAATGAATCACCGATAGTAGCCTACTAATCCCAAAAAGCTTATGATCTTTGTCATTGAGGTAGACAGTTCCCATTTCAATGCAACATCCACCTTGTGTGGATCCACAGTAATCCCTTTCTTCGACACCACAGGACCAAGGAATCTCACTTCCCTTAGCCAAAACTCACATTTGCTGAGTTTGGCATATAACTTATTGTCCTTTAAAAGTTGCAGGATAGTATGAAGATGCTTCGCGTACTATCCCTCGTCTCTTGAGTAAATTAGAATATCATCAATAAATACCACCACGAACTTATCCAGATAAGGATGGAAGATTCTATTCATGTAGTTTAAAAACACTGCTAGAGTATTCATCAATCCAAATGGCATCACTAGAAACTCATGGTGACCATATCTAGTACGAAGGCAGTTTTTGGTACATCCTCAATCCTAACTCGCAGCTAATGGTAGCCTGATCACAGATTAATCTTAGAGAACACCACAGCCCTAACTAGCTGATCTAGCAAATCATCAATTCTAGGAAAAGGATACTTGTTCTTGACTGTCACTTTATTCAGCTATCTGTAGTCAATGCAAAGTCTCATACTACCATCCTTTTTCTTCAAAAATAACACCGGTGATCCCCATAGAGACACACTCAATCTTATAAACCCTTTTTCTAGTAATTCCTCTAGTTGTTTCTTTAGCTCTGCCAACTCAGATGGAGACATTCGATATAAAGCTTTTGATATGGGTTTTGCTTTAGGTACAAGGTCAATAGAAAACTCCACCTTTTGCCCTGGCGGTAATCCAGACACTTCCTCTAAGAATACTTCAGGAACTTCATTCACCACTCCAATTCTCTCAATTCCTCCATCATAAGTAAAATAAATGGAAAAGAACACCATATATGCCTGATAGACCTATTGAATGTACTTTTCTGCTAGCTTTATAGATAAGAATCTTGACTGACTTGGTTTTACTGTAGGTGCAATGTACACTAGCAAGGATATTATCTTTCTTGCACAATCTAATGTCACATTATTTGTCAACAAGTCCATACCCACTACTACATCAATCCTAATCATAGGTAGACAGATCAAATCGATGCAGTTGATCTATTCTCAAATCTTAAATCACCACCTAGACAAGCACGGTCGGTTCTTACAGAAATTCTAACCAGCGTAGACACATTAATCACATATGGCAAGGTATGAATAGACAATTTCAACCTCAACAAACAGTCATTAGAAATGCAAAGAATGAGTGGCACCTGAATCAAACAAAGCATCTATATCACAGTTATGCAGAGAGATTTTTCATTTAATCAAATTTGGAGGTACACCTGCTCCTCCTGGGTCAACGCAAATACTCTACCAGGAATAGTTGATTTCTAATCTGTGGTACCCACTCAGCCCTCTTCACAATATTTGGCTATATGCCCCATCTTGCCATACTTAAAGCAAACCTAACACTTTCCCACATGATATCTTCCACACTTTGTGTACTGAGGAGTTCTGGCTATACTAAGAGTAGGCACAGGCATTGTGGAAGCCTGCTGAGATGGCTGTGCACCACTGGTACTATTCTTTAGCCCACTGCTCCTCTGGAAGGAACCTCAGGACTGTGATCCCTCTGAAAAGTCTTCCTCTTCCTAAAGCTCCCAGAACTACTAAAGCTAAAATTGGATCTCTTGCTAACTCCACCAGTAAGGCCAAGCGATTATGAGAATCTACCTTGACTATCCCTTCTCTTCTTAGTCTCTGCCTCTCTACCCCTTCTTGCAGCTATTCTTAGCTTATTGCACATCTCATCATAAGATGTGATCTCAAACAAGGCTAACTGTTGTTGGTATTCAGGCCTCATCTTCTCAAGTAATCTCTTAGCCTTCTATTTCGAGTCATCATTTCTTATGAGGTAAGTGGAGTACTTTGACAATTGATTGAGCTTGGCAATAAAATCTTCTTCATCAAGATTCCCTTGCTTAAATTCGTACAACTCAGCCTCTTTCTCTTCTCTAAAGGCTACTAGGAAGTAAAAGTTGAAAAACCTCACTTTAAAATCATCCTATGCCTACTTGACTCCACCTATTGGTCTCATGACTTCCACCAATGTTTAGCCTCTTTTACAAGAAACATTGTGTCCAAAGTCACCTTCTACTCCTCTGAGCATGGCATCACTTCAAATATTATCTCAATTCTTTTGATCCACTTTTCAGCTTCCCCTCCTTCATTGTTCCATCAAAGGTAGGCGGATAAAGGTGTGAGAAATTCTTCCATACTCGACTCATGGAATTCTGTGAACCACTATCACCCACAACTCCAGATTGCTTAGATATGCTCTCCTTATAAACTTTATCTTCTTGTTCACATATATCTTCTTCATTCTCAATTGTTCTACTGTCTCCTCTTGCCCTATCATTCCTCAGTGTACCTTATCCCCACACCAAATTACATATTTTTTTCATTAAATTCCTCATCTCTAATAGCAATGCCTTATTACCCTACAGCTCATTCCTCAGTTGTTCTAATTTCTGACCAATCGGAATATGATTCTCTGGTGGTAGCTTATTGGTCTCTAGTACTACATCCATATTAGATGGGTTACCACCTATAGCTGTTCTGACAATTCTTCTTCTTACCATCCTCTCTCCCTCCTAAGGATAGAAGTAACCATACAAAGAGTGAGTGTTAAATGAAATAACGATGTAAGGAAAGGTAAGTGTAACAAATATATGTGCCAACTTCTAGACATGAATGCAATAAGCAAAACCATCCAACACAACCACCACACATCAGTCTCATAATGCTTGAAACTGATATCAAATTGTAATGACCGCCTTGACATTACTAGGACAATACTCACACATCTTTGTGATAACTAGGACTAAATAACATCCCCTGAAGAAGTTACCATAACTCAAGGGTTTAAAGAGAATTAGTTTAAAACATTGAGATCCCAAGAAAACTCTTTTTAAGATATTATTTGAGCTCAACCCATAGTTAAAAATTAATTTACAACAAATACGAAAGCATGGGAAATAAATTACGTCAAAATTAGGCTAAAACACCATGCTTTTGCAAATTTTGATCTGTCCACCACAGTGGATGGCATAGAGGGATGAGTCCCTTAAAGGCCTTAAGCGCTATAGTGCAACAACCATACACCGTGGCATATACCTACTATCATGACAACCCTTCGAACTTTCGAAGCGCACCGTTTTGCCATCCGATGTTCGATTTGGGTGATTTAAGTGTCCACACAAAGCTCTTTGAGCCCTCTAGCTAATGGAGCTAGTGTCTTACTCAAACAATCATCTATTAAAAAGATAGACACCCAAACCCAAAATGGTTTGTTTTCACAATAAAACACACATAAAGGTGTCCAACTCACAATACCAAATGCCATTAGCCCCAGAGACACTTTGACCACCTTAAATAAACCGCACACAACACAAAAATTCATTCATATCATGAAAGTAAGCAATCACGCTCAAAATAACCACTAAACCCCCATTTAACAATAACACAAAGGGGTGAATTGTATTTAGCACACACATCAACTTGGTCTTTTTAGGCACATAATTCACTTTAAATTCATCAATTGTAATTGTAACTTGGCCTAACACATATATTATCCTTAGACCAAGATACGCATACTTATAACAAATCTATGCAAGTGAAATCCAAATTAATGTCATGTTCTTAAGTTGGCATTATATATATATATAATATTCTTTACAATACCCAAAAAGAAGAAAAGGAAGAGCTATACAATGATGCTCTTCACTCTTCAAATGCCCCTTCTTTCCCCTTGCCACTACTGGAGCCCTCACCTGTAAAATATAATCACGAGGTGAGATAAATATCTCAGTAACTAATATAGTTCATTAAATGTTTATTACCACAAATAACCATGATAAAGTATCAAAACTATAGTAATAACAAGTATACCATATTTATGAGATAAGTGCATCTTTTCATAACAAATCCACATAATTTTACACTAGTATAATCATCTAACCACCAAACCTCCAATGCTCCCTGACATGAAACCATAGGCTCTCTTGGATCAACCACTTATTAACCTGAGCATACTTTCGATGGTAGAAACACCTGACTAAAGGTAATCTAACCCACCTACGGACTGTGGTTTTTCCCTCTTCACACACTTGTGATAGAGGCGTCATTGACTCCTAATCGCACCCTAACGGGTACTAGAAAGTTGCCAGACTGTTCGGATGTCCTATGGTAACAATCCCATATAATGCTGCACTGGATGTCTAATGGTCTTAGGCCGACCATATGAATTTTTCACTCACATATCTCCATATACACACATCTCCATATATCTTTAGTGAACTCTCACCCCTTATGATTATGCGCTTTCACAATTTCCATTACTTTTTCTTCACATTTCCACATCACAAACTTTTATATATAGTATATGCATATCAATCAAAATCAATAGCCTTTTACAAATTGATTTTCATGCTAAAATTATTTACAATATCAAATTATGCACAAAACTCTTCAAAACCATAACTTTATCATTTGTATTTACTTCTACACAGTTATAGTAGTTAATAAACACAATAAACTATATGGTTACCTTAACCCTTTCTCACACAAAAGGGTTTCCGTGGCTCACGTTAGCTCTACATGTTCTATATGCACGATAAAGCTCAAGCAATGCTCAATCTACACAATTAAGTGACAATCATCAATTATCACTCCGGTTAACCCCAAATTCACTAGGTTTAAGAGCCTATAACACCCAATTTCCTTTTCTCACAACATCAACCATTCCTAAACACTCTAACCATCCTATTAAACATCCCAACACACTAAATTTTCTAACCAATGTCCAACATTGTCTTAAAATCCTCAAATTATACTTAACGTTCATCCAAACCCTTACCAAAAATTCCTAATCACTATAAAACTCATAAACTAAGGGTTAGAGGCTTGATTTCACTCCTCAAACCTTAAATAAACCAATTGTTTAGTCTAAACCTAAAGGAACTAAAATCAAAGCCCCCATTGCCCCAAATGTCCAGATTCTTTGCATAATGAGGGAGAAGAGGGAATGTGTAACTTACCCAATAATGATTCAAGCTCCAAATGCTTTAAAAATAGCCCATGGATCGTGCCTTAGTAGACCAAGAGCTCTTCTCCATTACTCTCTCATGTTCTTTCTTCTCTCTTTTGTTTTTAATCTGTTTTTCATGAACTGATAAGTGCTGATTTTACACATGTGTAGCAGTGCATTGACACACCTGCAGCGGCGCATGGCACAAAAAGTCCTATAAAATTTAAAACTTCCTTTCGTGCCATGGCCTGCTCAAACATCAATAGCCATTTTCTAAGGCTGTTTAAGGATTCAAAACCATATTAGTCTCCCACAAACCTCGCTAAATCAATAATTTATCTAAATGGACCAAATTACCTTTGGAAACACTAAATTTTACAAATTGGGAAACTTATGATGTTACACTAAGTTTATGAGTTTTGTGGTGATTGGGAATTTTTGGTAAGGATTTGGACGAATCCTAGATATAATTTAAAGATTTTGAGACAATGTAGGATATTGGTTAGTGATTTTAGTGTGTGGGATGTTTAATAGGATGGTTAGAGTGTTTAGGAATGATCAATGTTGTTAGAAAAGGAATTTGGGTGTTATAGGCACTTAAAGCCTAGTGAATTCGGGGTTAACCAGAGTAATAATTAATGATTGTCACTTGATTATGTAGATTGAGAGTTTCTTGAGCTGTATCGTGCGTATAAAATGTGCGGAGCTAATGTTAAGCCACAGTAACCCTTTTATGCGATAAAGGGTTGAGGTAACCATATAGTTTATTAAGTTTATTAACTATTATAACTGTGTAGAAGTAAATACAAGTGATGAAATTTTGGTTTAAGAATTTTGTGCATGATTTGATATTGAAAAATAATTTTTAACATGAACATTGGTTTGTGAAATGGATTTGTGAAAAGTCATTGATTCCAAAGGATATGTATATATATATGAGATATGAAAGTATAGGTTGTGGAAATGTGGATAAGCAGTGATAACTGTGAAAAAGCATGATCATAGGGGGTAGGAGTTCACCCAAGATATGTAAGGATGTGTGTGTGTGAAGATATGTGAGTGAAAAATCTATATGATCGGGCTAGTACCATGGGATATCTGGTCTAACATATATGGGATTGTTACTATGGGACACCCGGGTAGTTTGGCAACTCCCTAGTACCCGTTAGGGTATGATTAGGAGTTAACGATGCCTCTATCACAAGTGTGTGAAGAGGGAAAACCATAATCCGTAGGTGGGTTAGATTACCTTTGGCCGAGTATTTCTACCATATAAAGTGAGCTCAGTTCAATAACTAATTGATCCAGGAGAGCCTATAGTTTTATGTCGAGGAGCATTGGAGGTTTAGTGGTTAGATGGTCATGCTTGTGTGAAATTGTGTGGAATTGTTATGAAAAGATGTACCTAATAAATATGGTATATTGATATTGCCTTAGTTTTAATACTTTATCATGGTTATTTGTGATAATAGGCATTTGATATTGGTTACTGAGAAGTTTATCTCACCTCCTGGTTATATTTTACAGGTGAGGGCTCCAGTAGGGGAAAGGGGAAGAAGGAGCATTTGAAGAGCGAAGAGCATAGTTGTATAGCTCTTCCCTTTCTTCTTTTTGGGTATTGTAACGAATATTGTCAATATATAATGCCAACTTAGGAACATGACATTATTTTGGATATCACTTGTATGATTTTGTTATAAGTATGCGTATCTTAGTCCAAGGTTAATGTGGTGGATTATGTGTGCATGTTGGGCTAAGTTACAATTACAACTGATGAATTTGAAGTGAATTATGTGCAAAAAATGACCAAGTTAATGTGTGTACTAAATGCAATCCACCCTTTTGTGTTATTATCAAATGGGGGTTTGGTAGTTATTTTGAGTTTGATTGCTTAATTGTTGATATGAATGAATTATCATGTTGCGTGTGGTCCATTTGAGGTGGTCAAATGTCTCTGGGGCTAATGGCATTTAGTATTGTGAGTTGAACACCTTTGTGTATGTTTTAAGGTGAAAACAAACCATTTTGGATTCAGGTGTCCATCTTTTAAATGGATGGTTATTTGAGTGTAGACTAGTATCATTAGCTAAAGGGCTCAAAGAAATTTTGTGTGGATACTTGAAACCACTCAAATTTGATGTCAGATGGTGAAACAACGTGCTCTGGAAGTTT
>NW_026555336.1:22957849-22986783 GCF_029017545.1 Prosopis cineraria
TAACCAAACACGATTCTCAACCCAAGTTTTCTTCAAATTAGGGATAAATGAAGCCCGCGGGTTCAAAGCTCTATCTTTAACTCTAAACCAATCATAAAGCTCTAATTTAACTCCAGAGACCATTTTATTTACCATAGGATAACAAACTAACTTCTAAAATTTCCCTGATTCAATTTTTTTATAACCCATTCTAAGAGAATTAATGGTAGAATGAAAGGTAAGGGTTATACAAAGCTTACTCGATAAGCTACTGATCAGATAGGCTTTCCAATGCTCTAAAATCTCTTGCCCTAGTAAACCTTAGCTTCCTTTCTTCTCCTTTTTGTGTTTCTGATTTTTCTTTCTGAAATTTACCCCCAATTTCACAACTTAAGGGATCATTTTCTGGTCCATGCACCATGACGCATGTATCTTGTGTCACGGCGTATGGAACAGTGAGGAGAATCCTCACCACATGCACACGCTTCAACTCGCAATATGATCCTTCCACCTGTATTTGCCGATTCAATATCCAAAGGATACAAATCAATAACTAATCATCCAAATCTCTAATCATTATTAATTACCACTTTACCCCTGATTAATAGCTAATTAATGAATTAAAAAATCAGGGTATTTAGTTTCTCCCTTCCTTTTAAGAATTTTATCCCCAAATTTATAAAACAGTTAAATACATACCTATGGAAATAGGTAAGGATATTGTTAACTCATTTTATCATTTGTCTCCCAGGTAGCGTCACCTGAAGGCATGCCTCGCTAAAAAACTTTCATTAACCATATAGTTTTGTTCCTCAGTTGCTTCTCTTTTCCATCTAAAATTCGCTCTATCTCGGCCTTAAAGATCAAATTCTTTTAAAGCTCAACCTCTTTATGTTCTATCATATGAGAAGGGTCTGGTTTGTACTTTTTAAGTTACAACACATGAAACGCATTATACACACCAGACAACTATGGTGGGAAAAGAAATTTTATAGGCAACTAGTCCAATTCTTTCTAAAATTTCAAAAGGACCAGTAAATCAAGGAGTCAATTTCTTTGCTCTAATCGACCTACCAATTCCTGTTACTAGTATAACCCTTAGAAACACATAATCACCCCACTAAGAACTTTAACAACCTTCTATACTTATCCGAGTAACTCTTCTACCTGCTCTGAGCTGTTTAACACCTTTTGCCTAATTAACATAATATTTTGAGTTGTCTGATCCACAATGTCTAGTCCTAACATACTCATCTCACTCATTCTATCTAACAAAGAGGCAATCTATACTTCTTCCCATACAATGCCTCACATGGTGCCATTTAAATATTGGAGTGGTAATTGTTGTAAGCAAATTTAAACAAAGGTAGATGGCTATCCCAGCTACCCTTCAACTCTAGAACATAAGCTCGCAATATATCCTCTAAGTTGTGTTATAGTTTGCTCTATCTGTGGATAATATGCCATATTGAATCTCAATCAGTACTTATAGCTCGTTGCAAAGCTCCCAGAACTTAGATGTAAATCTTAGATCTCTATTGAACACTATACTCTTCAGCATACTATATACCCTTACAACTTCTCGAATATAGATCTTTACTAACTTCTCTAGAGAATTGCTTGTCTGAATTGTTATAAAATGAGTCAATTTTATGAGTCTATCAACAATAACCCAGATGGCATCATGCCCTAACTGAGTTATTGGCAACCTAGTTATGAAATCCATGAACATACTGTCCCATTTCCACTTAGGATATCCAATGGTTGCAATATCCTTACTAGTCTCTGGTGTTCTATCTTAACCTTTTGACATGTCAAACCTCAAGTAACAAAGTCAGTAATGTCTCTCTTCATACCAAGCCACCACCAATACCACCTCATATCTTAATACATCTTTGTAGTTTCCGAATGAATGGTATATTTGCTACAATAGCTTTACTCAATATCACTTTCTTTAAGTCTACATCATCAGGCATGAAAATTTTATCTTGGTAGACTATGAACCGTCATCATTAAAACTAAAATCAATGGCCCAATTCGCTTTAATTTGTTCTTCGATTTTCAAAAGACACTCATCTTTTAGGTGTGCCCTTCTTAATTCCTTCCAAACATCAACCAACTAACACCTTAAGTGGCGCATCCTATTGTGACTCAATAAAGGATTCCATTAATCGATACTACTTTACCATAAGACTTGCCACATGCAAGTCTTCTAGCTTAATGCGTCAGCAACCACATTCGCTTTACCTAGATAGTATTTTAGCTCAAAATTATAATCTTTAAGAAGCTCCATCCACCTTCTTTGTCTCATATTTAGCTCTTTCTAATCTACCAAGTATTTAAGACTCTTATGGTCGTTAGACACATTGAATACTGCACCATATAGATAATGGTGCTAGATCTTTAAAGCAAACACCACTGCTGTAAACTCTAAATCTTGTGTAGGATATTCTCTTCATGTGGCCTCAATTGCCAAGATGCATATACTACCACTTAACCATCTTGCATCAAGACACATCCCAAGCATTTCAATGATACATTCATGTACACCTCCTAAAGTAACCTTAGATTAAGGAAAATCAACATTGGTATTGTGGTTAACTTCCCTTTCAGCTATTGAAATGCCATCTTGTACTAGTTATCCCATATGTAAGGTTGATTCTTACGAGTCAAGTTAGTCAAAGGAGATGTTATTTGAGAAAATCCTTAAATAAATCATCAAAATACCTAGCTAATCCCAAAAAACTATGTATCTCTGTGACTGAACTGCGATGCTCCCATTTCAATACTACATCAACCTTATACAAATCTAAAAAAATCCTATCCATAAATACCACGTATCCTAAAAATCAGACTTCTCCCAACCAAACATCACAATTACTAAGCTTGGTACATAACTTTTTATCTTTCAAAATCTAAAGCATCATCCTTAAATGCTTAGCATATTGCTCCTCATCCTCAGAATAGATTAGAATGTCATCTATAAAGACTATAAAAAATTGGTCCAAGTATGACCTAAATATTTGGTTCATAAAGTCCATGAACACTACAGGCATATTGATCAAACTAAACAACATAACCAGGAATTCATAATGTCCATATCGAGTTTTAAAAGCTATCTTAGGTACATCCATTACACTGACTCTCAACTGATGGTACCCTGACCTCAAATATATCATAGGAAACATTGATGCATCATTTAAATATATCCTTGGTAAAGGATACTTGTTCTTCACAGTTATCTTGTTCAACTGCCAATAGTCAATACAAAGATGCATACTACTATCTTTCTTTCTCACAAACAACACTGGTGATCCCTAAGGGGATATACTTGTCTAATAAATCCCTTGTCTAGTAAGTCTTCAATCTATTTTTTTAACTTTGCCAACTCTGATGGTGACATTTTATATGAGGCCTTTGACATTGGTTCAATTCCAAAAATTAAATTAATTGACAACTCTACTTCTCTTTCAGGAGGTAATCCAGTCACTTCATCTAAAAATACCTCTGGGAACTCGTTCACTACCCTGATCTTCTCAATTCCACCATCATACACTGAAATGGCAAAAAGAACACCATACACACATCACAACCCTGTCAGATCAACTTCTTAGCACTAATTATTGAAAAAAACTTAAACTGCTCAAAGGAACCCACTATTACAAACAATAATGGTAATGAAAACACCTTTTTGGCAAACTTAAGCATAGCATTATTCACCATTAGCCAATCTATGCTAATAATTACATCTATTCCTTTCATAGGAATACAAATTAGATTGATCATGGAAACTCTATCCTCAAATTGAATCTCTATGCCTTGACAAGCTCTAGTTGTAATGCTAGACAATCCAAAAGGCATCGTCACTCTAATGAGCACAGGTAACTCTTACAAAGATAGTTGCAATCAATCCATATGTTCCTCAAACATAAAAGAATGTGTGGCACTAAAATTAAATAACACTACTACTTAGTGACCATAAATAGAAATCATGCCTCAGATCAAGTTCGAAGATGCTCTAGCCTCTTCTTGTATGACTATAAATACTCAGCCAGGAATAATGAAATGCTGCTCAGTCCCTCAACTCTGCCCTTTGGGTACTGCCTGTCCAAATGCCCCGACTTGCCATACTTGAAGCAAACCCAATATCTTCTTGGATGAAATCGATCGTAAATGTTACACTGGGCGTCCTTTTAGTACTTAGGTTTAGTATTGTTACATTCGATGCTTGACTCCAAGACTGTGGAGGCTTAATTCTCACAGCCCCACTTCTTTATATTATCCCTTCTGTATTGATCGAGACTGAGACCCTCTACTAAAACCTTTTCTTCTGGATGAACTAGAACTGCTAGCACTAAACCCAGGCCTTTTTGAAACTCCACCTGTTAGACTCAAAGGTGATGAAAATCTCCCCATACTATCTCGCCTCCTCTCAACCTCTCTTGGCAACTCCTCTCAGCTTATGACACATATCTCCATATGCCATCACATCAAACGGGGCAATCTATTATTAGTACTCAAGCCTTATCTTTTCTAGTAACCTCTCTGCTTTTTACTTAGTGTCTAATTTGAATTGTATCATGATGTGTATGGTTGGAATGGTAAAGTCTGAATTTAGTAGGGATTTTGCACCCTAAGTCTAAGGAACTTAGATTAGTCTATTGGAATCACATACAAGTCTTAAAGCATAGATCTCTAGCTTTTCCCACTTATACCAAAACTTCTCAATCCCAAATAACTTGAAAATAAGATGAAGAGAGAGAAAAAATAGGTAGAAATCTTACCTAAGAGTTTGAATGTCCAAGCTAGCCTTTAAGATCACCTTTATACTTGCCTTAGTAGAGCCTTACTTCTTCTCCTTCCAACTTTCCTAAAACTTCACTTCTCGTCTGATTTACAAAATTGATTTACTAGTTATACATTCTAAAAATGTGCCATGTGCCATAGTGCTGCTTGCTTATGCTATGGCATGTGGGACAATGATAAAAATTGCACTTGTCTCAAACCATCCAATAGGATCTAATCCAATCTTCATCCAATAGCTTGACCATACAATTGTCTAATTGTCCAAAACACCTATTAGCAATTCGATAACACATTTAATTAAATTAATTGACATTTACTAATTCTACTCTTAATTAAAAATTAAGCACTAAATTTAAACTCAGTTAAACTCTCCAAAAGAACCTCTTTGTAATTTCTATTAAGCTGTTCTTTACTTTTTCAAAATAAGGAAGGTTATTCTAGAATAAGCATGAAGATTCATGCTTTGTTTTTGTGATAGATTCTAAAGTTTTTGAAGCTTCATTGATTCTTATTTCTCTACTTCCTTTGAGTTGTGTTAGCTCTCTAATCATCCTAGAAATCTTTTAAACACAACTTCAATTAGATTAAACACTTTTTGCTCTTATTCTAAAAATCCTTATTCTTTAATTGCTATGAAAGAGAAACTCTACTGTAAAGCATTGTGCCATTGAGTCTTTTTGGCAAAAGCTTAAAAGAGAGAAGATGATGACTAATGTCTATATTCATGAGTCTAACGAATTATTTATGAAGCCCAACTATAAATAGAAGCATTTATAAAGACAATGAAAAAAAATGCAAACAAACGAACAATAATATTTATTTCATTAATTATTTTGCCAACTTTCTAATTTTATATTCATTACAAGTGAGCTTTACTAATTGTATCAACTCTTAAAGTGAGTGTTTGATAAAGGTAGTTCATTTTTGAACTTACTCTATACACATTTGTTTTTCTTTCTTGAGACAGAGGATCTTAAACACGAAGGTATAAAAGGGATTAATCATTACCTTTATAAGGGGAGTAACTTAGAATTTAATATAAGTTTGGGATTATAATGAGGCTACCAAGAGCTCAGATTAATCTTGGTGAAGTTAGTGGAGAAAATCTCAAGTGGTACTTAGTAATATCTTTCTTGCTCTCTATTATAAGCAAGATTCTCTTCCTTACTTTCTGTTATGATTGGTGATAACTTTTTAAACTCATCTCTTTGAATTTATTATTAGATAAATTTTTTATTAAGCTCAATTTAGCCCCTCTTAGGCAAACTTTCAATTGTTATTAAAGCTTGGTTGCTTAAATTTGATTTAATCATCAAAGTATAAAGATACTATTAATGGTTAATTGTATACATGATAACCTCAGAAAAGGATTGTCCAAAACTAGACTACTTGCCTTCAAGGGGTGAAGACTATCACTTTTTGATATTGAAATGGTAGACATCATCACCAAGGGCTTGTATGTTCTAATGGCGGTTGGAGATGATGGGCTAATGAGAGAAAAGAGAAAATAAGAATGGAGTGATGAGGATAAACAACTTGTTAATCTTAATGCTAAGGCCAAGCTTATTATAACTTGTGCACTCAACTATGTTGAATATTATCATGTTACTCATTGCATGACTAACAGAACTCATTTATTACACATTTGTTATGCTAATTATGATCATTAATCATGTGTTATTAGCTCAAAGAATACACAATTTTCTTTAGACTATTAAGTTTATTTTGGTCTAAAAAATAAACTCATGAGAAAATGTAAAAGAAAATTTGACAAAGTGTATTTCAAGTGAAATAAAAGAATGGTCAGATTAGTTTTTACAAATTCATTTTATTTTGGGAGTAATTAAATAAAACTCGACAATTTTTATTGACTTTTTCAAGTATGTTCATTTTACCTAGTTTTAGGTTTGTAATTGTGTGCAAGTGGGATAATCATAGTCACATGCCCCTATAAAGTTCCCCACTATTAGCTTCTCCTATGACTTTACTTCTTTGGGCACTAGATCTTTTACTTCTTCTCCTATCATTAATGTAACATGCCCATTTTTTTATAATTCAAAAAAGAAAGGGAGAAGTGCCCGTTTGAAGTGGCAAAGGACTATGATATAATAAGAAATAAAGTATGTTAAGGTTATGAAGTAAGGTCAGCTAGTTAAGGAAAGCTCAGGTCATGAAATTGCTTAGCTGTTAATTAATTAAATTAAGTAGTAGTGAGGCTCAGGTATAGATCCTTCTATTGTGGACCGAGACCACGTAAAGGTAGAACACCATGGAAACTTTGCTTACTTTATCATAAACCTTGATTTTGCTACGCTTAATAAGAACTCAAAATAGCAAAAATTGATTTGTGTTCTGCTTCTAAAGTTAGTCTCCTTTACCTAAGTGTGAACTATAGATGACTCTCCAGTGGTTCCATTCCTTCATACTTTACTTCGAGTCAACTCAACCCGAATGGGAAGAAGAAGGTAAGCCAAACAGTGGTTTACTTTGTACATTTACTGAGGCAGACTAATCGAGCATTTTAGAAAAGCGAAGGGTACTTTTTATCGAAGGCTCTTAGATTAATAAAACAACACTTACCCCTATCGACCACTGTTAAAGATCTTAACTCTTCAAGTTTGTACCAAAACTATTGGGTTTGTAATCAAAAGAGAGTTAAAGATCTTAACTCTTGAAGTGTGTACCAAAACTATTTTGGACAGCTTTATGTGCCTATCACTTAGAAAATTTTAATAAATTCTCCCTTCTAAATATGAATGCAAGGCTGCAATTTAATTAGATTTTAAGATGTCACATTTTATTAAATTAAATCATGTGTATTTTGTGACATAGGTGAGACGTGCACATATATATCAATTAGGCAAGTGTGCCAAGGCTTTAAGGAGTTGAACGCTAATTATTTAGGCATCATTTGTTATAATTGGTCAGAGTAGATCTAATTAAATTATTGATGATACATGAGATTAAGTTGACACACTTTGAAATTATCTACAAGCCACTGAGGATATGCCACCTTGCAAGCCTCTTCCATGTGACTTAAATCCACTTACATTTTTATTTTAATTATCTTTAATTTTAATCATTTTGGAAATAAAAAATAAAACATTCTATGCATGCCATTCATATAGAAATTTATAATAAAAAATTCATCTCGAAGCCATTCTCTCATTTTCTCTTGTTCTTCATTGTTCTTCCATTGAAACCATTTGGCCACCCTTGAATCACCATCAATTCTCTCACAAACCTCCATAAAACAGACCACTCTCTTCCTTTCACCTTGTCCATCCATTCCCTAGCACTCTCCTCAAGTTGCAAAGCTTCAAATCATCATTTTAATGGCTAAAGAGTTCAGATACCTCATAAAGATAATGAAGGCCATAAAGATGCAGATGAGAGGCTAGGCACCTTTGGAGGAATCTTAAAGAAAGGAAGATGAAGGATGAATGATGAGCTCTACATAGCTAAGCTTTCCTAAATTCCTAGCTCTTCTCTTTTAACTTGATGATTAGATACCTTAATTGAGGATTTAATTATAATACCCTTGTAATTCTAATTTGAATTTAATCCTTGTGTAAAGAGAAGATGTTTGCAAAATTACTTTCTCTCTTATTTATTCATGGTTGAGTTTGGCCACCTCTTGGAATTATGCATAATTTTATGTTTTTCAATTGGTGAATTGCTTACTTTAATGTTACATAATCTTCTAATGATGATGCTTGTCACATTGAGTATCTTTACATAATCTTATGGCTACTCATAATTTTTTTCATGGGCATGGTACATAAGGGGAGAATTAATGGTCACACTTGTCCAAAACTTACACCAATTAGTGAAATAAACTAAGAACTTTAATTTAAGACCTAGGGAATTGAACTAGTTAGGTTGATTAACTTTGAATAATTTTCCTTAACCAATTCGGTCAAAGGGAGTTTAGAAGCATTAATTGGCTCAATTATTAAGAAAATAAGGATTTCAATATCAACCAATCATTAGGGTTCCAACTCATTAAAGGGAATTTCCATTTCACGTACTTTAGATTAGAAGTTTGCACTTTGTTTAGTAGTTTTATAGAAACCAATCTCAACATTTGGGTGACTTATTTTACTAGTTAAACTTGATATTAGATTTTAGTCACTCACTAGGGAGATATGTTGAACCTTTTCTACATTCAAGGTTAATTCTAGCACTATTTTGAATGTGTGTGTGATAGTCAAGTCAAAATTTGGCACCATCACCAAGGAGTGTGCTAAGTTTGATTTTGAGGTTGATTTAGCATTTAATTTTCATTTTTGAACAATTTCTATGTTTCTAAATTTTTCTAGAAATTTTTCAAAAATAAAAAACAATTGTGTTTTACATTTTGTGTTTTGTGTGTTCGTTTTAATTCTAAATTTGAATTCTAGGTGTTTAAATTGTTTTCTTTAAATTTTTAGTCTTATTTTAGGTTTTGTGATTTTTGTGTTTTTGTGTCAAAAGTTTGAAAAAAAATTGTATTTCAAGAAAAGAGCTAGACATCAAGTGAGCAAATTCCAACATTGTCTCTATTTCTAGCATTCCTAACCCAATTTCAAAACTTCACTAGGAATGCCTCAGGAGGAGTTTTGACTAGAGATTTTATTCATTGGAAAGCTACACTTCTTATCTTCAATTCAACAGTAGTTTTATCAATTTTAAAAATTAAACCCATTCTATGCCCATTTTACAAGCCAACAAGGTCTAGGAAGCCTTTTCAGAGGATTCTAAAACCCTAAGGTGTCTTTGAGTGATTATATCTCTTACTTTATGTGTCCAAATTACTTGTTCTTTTCTTAAATTGTTCCTTATTGTCTTATCTCTATTTCTTGTTTTGGTCATTTTCAATAGTTGTGCCTTTAACCTATTTGAAAGAGTGTTAGATTCTTATAAGGTCACCTGGAGGAAATTTTGATTCTCCAAAGCTATTGACCAAATTGTGTGAAGTACAAAATTCTCTCTCTATTGCAATTATATTGTTAGTAGATAGGTGAAGATTCATTGACTTTTGAGTTGGCAATTTTAAACATTTATTTTGTTTTTTTTTACTTGTTTTAAGTGAGTTGTGGGACTCATATTGTTTTCATCAATCCATACACATATTTGCACAAAACATAATTTATCACATTGCCAAATTTCCACTAAACACAAGTTAATCTCTATCATGATTTATAAACAAATTCATTTAATGTACAATCAATTAATAAGAAATTATACAACTAAATTTTTCCCAATTATCTCAAACCTTTGAGAGGTCAAAGGTTTAGCCTTCAGCTACTAACACTTCCAAAGCTTTCCTCAAGCTTAAATGGTGCTAGAGAGTGATTAAATCTACAACTAATCAAATCATTCATTAATAATATCCTTATTAGTATAAATCTCAGTACTATAGTTGAGGTCTTCTAGTCCACATAAAATACAATCTCTCACTTTCCAATATACCCATAGGGTTTACTCAATTCTCTTAACTTTTATTGTCATAAATGAACCATTAAACTACCGTTAATGGCTTCAAAACACCTCCAACAACTCTATTTATGCCAATTTTTGGATATTATTGGCACTTACTAATAAACCTTTTATTAGGTTAGGTTTAGATAGTCTATATAACACTCATTAACTCTATTTAAATTAATGGGTTCGAACCTATAGTCTCTATGGACCAAAAATCTCTTTCCTA
The DNA here is from genome assembly GCF_029017545.1 of Prosopis cineraria. Taxonomy (NCBI): domain Eukaryota; kingdom Viridiplantae; phylum Streptophyta; class Magnoliopsida; order Fabales; family Fabaceae; genus Prosopis; species Prosopis cineraria. The sequence goes on from NW_026555336.1 coordinate 22,968,327, forward strand.
ACTCAAATCTTCAAGAAGGTGAAAGAGAAAGGGAAGAAGAAGCTTAGTATACTTACCTTGGGTGTTATCTAGCTCTAATTCACTCCTAAACCTCTAATGTAGCAAGCCCTAGTAGAGAAATAAGCCATGCTCTGTAACATCCCAAATTTTCTAATTCATGCATTAATGCTAATTAAGGAATGAATTAGTGAATTAACATGAGATTAGGATTTTTGTTGGTGAAGTGTTGTTTTGACTCTCTGGGATGTTATATAAACATATTTGAGTGGGAAAATAGTGTTGCAAAGTAGAGCGTGTGAGCACGGTGAGGAATTCTCCTCACTATGCCATGCACTGCGGTGCATGGTGCAGAAACTTGGTAAATAAGCACGTGTTAGCTCATGAAAAATAGAAGAAAATTAAGAGAAATAGGCTCAAGCATGGAGAAGAAGGAGACCCTTACTAGGGCAACAAATATCGGGAGCAAGAATGATGTTTCCAACTTGTTACTTATTGGGTAAGTCTTGTACTGCTTTAACCTCCAATTCTACTCTATTTTCTCTAAGTTTAAGCTATTGAGAAATTGAATTTGGAAGTTTTAAGGAGTTGATTTCTTACCCTATAGTAATAGAAAGGTTCTTTGGGACTAAAATAGACCTTTTTGACTAGTTTGAGTCTGAACGATAAAGCTTTAAAGCTATAGGCTCAAATTAACCTAATTTAGAGAGAGAAAACTCAAAGGAATTTAGTAGTTAGTGTGTTAGTACTTGAATTGAGTAGTGATAGGGTGTAGAAAAGTGGAAATGGACACGAGTAAAGGAAATGATAACGGTTAGGTGCTAGATTGCTATAGTTGGCATTGTTTGCCAATCAAGTAATTGACTTGGGGTGTCTTAATTTGTGTAGATTCTTGTGTGTGATGTGTTGAAATCATGAGAAGGAGTTTAAATGAGGTTTTGGAACATGAAAAACCCTTTCTTGCAAACATAAGGGTTGCTATATAATTCATTATGTTTATTAGCTATTATAACTGTGTAGAAGTAAATTTAAAATTATGCATTTATTATTTTATAAGTTTTTATGCATGATTTTGACATGTAAACGAGTTTAGCATGAAATTGATTTGTGAAAATAAAGTTTGATGATTTCTGACTTTGTTTGATATATATTCACATATATATGGTATAAAGTATGGAATTGAGATGAATTATGTGAAAAAGCATGATCATAAGGGGTAGGAGTTCACCTAGGGTATGTGTGGATGTTTGTGCATAGAGATGTGACTAAATAAATCCATACAGTCGAGCTGACACCATAGGACATCTGGTACATCATTTTACAAGCTGGTACTATGGGTAATACAGTATAACATTATATTAGGACTGTTACCATAGGACATTCAGGTAGTCTGGCAACTCGCTAGTGCCCATTAAGGTGCAATTAAGAGTCAACGATGCCTTTATCACAAGTGTGTGAGATGAAGGACATCATAGTCCAAAGGTAGGATAGATTACCTTTGGCCAGGTGTTTCTACCACTGAAGGTGTGTTCGGGTCAATATATGATTGATCCATTAAAGCCCTAGGTTTTATATCGAGGAGCTTTGGAAGATCGGTGCATACATGATCATGCTAGTAAATGTGATTGCGTGAAATGTTAGAAAAGAGAACAGCTATATGCAAAACTATGTTATAATGTATATAACCTATTACTTGATTTTATTTACTTTCATATGGTTATTTGTGATAGTGACCATTTATAATCTATATTGGTTACTGAGATTTTAATCTTACCCATGGTTATTTACATTTTTCAAGTTTTGATAGTAATAATGCTAAAGGGAAAGATTCAGGCCAAGAATTGTGATTTCTCAATAAAGCCTTGTAAGCTTAGGTGTAATGAACTTGTATATACTCAATAGTTATGAATATGTATGTAAGTTTCCATGTAACATCCTAAGTTTTTCAATTAGTAATTATCGGTGTTTCCAATAGTAAATTGGTCAATTTAGACAAATTATTCATCAATGAGATTTATGGGAGACTAATATGATTTTTGGATTCTTGGACAACCTTAGAAGAAACTTAGGTCGATGTTTAAGCGGGCTATGGCACGGAAGAGAGTTTAAATTTTGGTAGGACTTTCTATGCCATACACCGTGGCGGGCATGTCAATGTGTCACGGCTGACGTACAAAATCTGCACTTATTAGATTGCAAACCACACTAAAAATTAAAAGAGAGGAAAGGGTAAACTCGAGAGCAGTAATGGAGAAGAGCATGTGGTTTCTAGGGCTTGCTTCTAACATGATTTTGGAGGCCTTTCAAGCTTTATATACATTAGGTAAGCTTTCATTTCTTCTCCCTCTCCCTTATTATGTAAAAATCTGGACATTTGGGGCAATATGGGGCTTAGATTTTGGTTCCCTTGAGTTTAGACTGAACCTATTAGTTTATTTAAGGTCTTGGAGAGTTAAATCAAGCTTCTAACCCTAAATTTATGAGTTTTATGATGATTAGAAATTTTTGTTAGGGGTATAGATGAACCCTAGGCATAATCTGGAGATTTTAAGACAATGTGGCATATTGATTAGTGACTTTGGTGTAATGGGATATTTAATAGGATGGTTAAAGTGTTTGAAAATGGTTGATGTTGTTAGAAAAGGAATTTGGGTATTTTAGGTATTTAGAATCTAGTGAATTTGGGGCTATCCAGAGTGATAATTGATGATTGCCACTTAATTATGTAGATTGAGTATTGCTCGAGCTACCTCATGCATATAGAACGTGTGGGGCTAACGTTGAGCTATGGTAACCCTTTTGTGTGACAAAGGATTGAGGTAACATAATAATTTATACTAATTGATTATATTGCTAAACTATTTGTGAGTAGATAAATATATGTGTTTACATGTTTCTGAAAGCTTAGCATATTCTGAAAGATGATTTTCTCATGCATTAGAAAATACTTTCAAAATGATAAAGAATTGTGAGTTCTTATATGAAAATTAGTGATTTCACTTACAGGTGTGAAATGTGTGGTAATTTGAGCATGATCATGTTAGGGGGTGAGAGTTTACCCGTAGGAAGGAGTAATGGAAGTCCATATGGTATGTATCTCCTTAGTGTCTAGTGAGGCACAATGTTAGAGATTTTCTCATTAGTATCCATGCAAGATATGGTGTTAAAAAGTGACGCTCTTTAGCATTAGTGATGCAGTATTGGAGTAACGATACCATAATTCATGTGCAATAGGGGAGACCATAGTCTGGAAGTAGGATATGACACCTTTGGCTGGGTGATCCTGCCACCAAAGGTGAGCTCGGACTATTGTGGATATGCACTTGGTTCAAGAGCCTATGGTTTCAATTGGGGTGATATGGAGACTTGGATGGTAGGATGATAATGCTAGTAGTAAATGATTTGTGTTCATGAAAAAGAGTATGTTATAATATGCAAAAGTATATTTTGGTATTTTAATAGCTTTACTCCCTAATGGTTATGCATGTTAATTAATAGTAGTGAATTGTTCTATTACTGAGATATTTATCTCACCTTGTGGCTATATTTTACAGGTGAGGGCTCTAGTAGGGGCAAGGAGAAAGAAGGGGTGATTGAAGAGTGAAAAGTAATAGTTGTATAGCTCTTCCCTTTTCCTTTTTAGGTTTGTAACGAATATGTTATCTTATTATGCCAACTTAGGAATATTACATTATTTTAGGATATCACTTGTACGAATTTGTGATAAGTGTGCGTATCTTGGTCCAAGGTTGACATTTTGCATGCTTGGCCAAGTTAGTTACAATTACAAGTGATATAATTGAAGTGATTTATGTGCCAAAATGACCAATTCACATGTGTGCTAAATTTTATCCACCCCTTTGTATTATTATCAAATGGGGGTTTGGTGGTCATTTTAAGTGTGATTGTCTATTTAGGTGATATGAATGAATTGCTTTGTTGTGTGTGGTCCATTTGAGGTGGTCAAAGTGTCTCTAGGGCTACTGGCATTTGGTATCGTGAGTTGGACACCTTTGTATGTGTTTTGAGGTGAAAGCAAACTAATTTGGATTCAAGTATTTATCTCTTAAATGAATGATTAATTAAATGTGAGACCAGTGCAAATAGCTAGAAGGCTCGAAGAGCTTCATGTGGACACTTGAACCGCTCAAATCAGACATCGGATGGTGAAATTATGTACTTCGAAAGTTTAAAGAGCAGTCATAACAACAATCTGTTGTTAGGATAGTAGGTGCATGCTACGATGCTTGGTAGTTGTGCTGTGGCACAAGTGGCCTTCAAGGGACTCGTCCCTCTGTGCCATCCACTGTGGTGGGCGGGCTTGCGTCGCGGCGAATGAGCCAGAATCTGGAGAATTTCTAGATTTGCTTTAGCTTGTTTCAATTTCTGTTTTGATTTCCATGCTTCCGTTACCTTATTTAATTAATTTTGAACTATAGTTTGAGTTCAAACAATATTCTTTAAAATGGTTTTCTTGAGATCCCATTGTTTTAAACTAATTATATTTTAAAGCCTTGGGTTGTGATAACTTTTTCTTAGGATTTTATCTAATTCTAGTTATCACAACGGCGAGTATGAGTGTTGTCTTGGTAATGTCAAGGAGGACATTACATGCCACAGGAACAAACATTATGCATAAACATTTGAAAGCGGATATGTATATGATTTTGGGTGTCTTAGTCCATCATGTATACATGTGTGTATGTGTTGAAAATGACTGTATAGGATAATAGATGAGTGTATATATGTATGGAAGAGAATTATGTGTGTTATGTGTAAAATTGGCCAGCTTTGTGGAAAGTAATTGAGAAAAGTGAAATTGGTACCCAAATGTGTGAAAGGGGCAATTAAGTGGCTAAATGTGTGTATGCGGGTTATATTGTTTGTAGGATTGATCAATCAAGTGTGCATTATCCATTTAGATGTGGTCAAGGCCCTAAAAGTTGCCAATGACTTGTGGTTTCGAGGAGACATGTGCTAGCACCACATTTGCTAGCGTAAGGGGCTGGGAGCTATGCTGTTACACAACACGGCACATTGTGTAGAAATCACTTAAACCTGACGTGATCAGCTTGTGAAATCAAAAGGGAAAATTGTGAAAAATGCATCTGAAGGAGTAGAAAAGCTCAACTCTGCTAGGGCTTGCAATATCCGGAGCTTGGGAGATTACTTTAATTAGTGACTTGTTTGGTAAGTAATGCACAGCCCTAAGCTTCATTTCTATCCCATTTTCATTGAATTTCATTGGTTAAGAAATTGAACTAGGGAGTTTTAAGGTCTTGGAATCTAAAAGAAAGGTTTAAAAAGGGCTATCGAATATGGAACTATGATTTTATGACTAGTATGGAGTTGAATGGTTATGCTTTGAGATTTAGGCTCAAAATAGCCTACAAGTTAGGTTAAATGGTGAAAATTAGTTGAATAAGTGTGTTAGGAGCTTGCTATGGTCATTTGAATAGCCTATAGGGCTAATAATTATAGATAATGGACTTGTGAATTCAAAAAGGTGCTAATTGGACTATTTTATGTGTTAAGGGATTTGGTTTAGTCGAATCAATGCTTATATAAAATGTTGAGAATTGACTTAGGGACATTATATTGTGTAGATTAAGCAACTGTGGCATTGCTCGTGAGAATCTACACCCTTAAGAGCTTAATGTGATTTATAACCCTTAGTAGTAAGGGTTAAAGGTAACTGGAGTAACCCTTTTGCTTGTTTGTTTGTGAAATTGTTTACAAGTATTTTTTTATATAACTATGTGCATTGTGTTGTGAACTGATAGAGTAGCAGCATCATGAAAGAATATGCATGTGGGTATGTGAGTATTGATTGAAATAAATTTGAGGTGTCATATGTATTAAAATGCATTGCATCCATAAGTATACCCTAGATTATGATAGGGGAATGTAGCCCTACTCTGAGGAGGTCCAGGAAGTCTTGATGAACTTGAGCATAGAGCTTGACTCCACTACGATTGACCTAAGAGAATCCTGATAATACAGAGCATAGAGCTTGACTCTTCCATGATGGACCTAGGACATGGAATGATCCATAAGGTTACCCTAGACTAGGGTAGGGGGTCGTAGTCATACTCTATATAAGGCTAGAAAGTCCTAATGATATAAAGCGTAGAGTTTAACTCCACCATAACGAACCTAGGAGACTACCCATACGCGAAGAGGATTACTAAACTAAGGTTGTCGCTGCCTAATAGAACACATTTGATACACACTTTTATTTGTCAATTAAGACCTTTTTATTAATGATTTATCACCTCAAAGTGCACACATTGTATTAGATTTGGAATTTTGCCTAAGTTTCAAGGTTTAGTGTACTAAGGTTATTTTGGTCCCAAAAATAAAATTTTGACAAAATGTACAAGAAAAATTAAAAAAGTACATTTTATGTCTAGTTGATGAGTGGTTAAATTAGATTTTTGAAATTCATTTTAGTTTGGGAGAAATTAAATAAAAAGTCAACACTTTCTAAAGTATCTTAGTTTGACCTAGTTTTCGATTTGCCTTTGTGTGAAAATTCTTATATAATTTTATGCAACTTGGAAATTGGTTATTTTAATGAATTCTCCCTTCTAATTGTGAATTTAATTATGGACATTAATTATATTTTATTATGTCACATGCTATTTAATTATATTATGTGATTTATGTGATATAAGTTGCATGTGACTTGTGCATCAATTAGGTAATTGAGGTCAACACTCCTTGAGGTCAATAGCTGAGCACTTGGGGTGTGATTTCTGATTATGTGAGGGATTAAATCAACCTTAAAAATGTGGATGACACATGGGAAATTAGGCATACATTGGAATCATCTATAAACTAATAGGAGGGTGCCACCTTACAAGTATGACAAGGCTTCCATTTCCATTTTAATTTCTCTTCCTATTTTTTAATTGATGCTTCAGCTGAGGGAAACACTAAAGAGCACACACACAGCACTAATTTGGAGATTCACAAGTCATTCATTTCATCTCCCATACTCTCTCTCTCTCTCTCTCTCTCTTGTTCTTTGCGTTCTTCATTTTCTCCATCTTCTTTCTACATTTCTAGCAACTTCCAACCACCATTTCTCCCTCTTTCCACCATCAAATCCACTCAATTCTTCCACCATTCTTCTCCTCTCTCAAGGTTGAACACAACCCAATCACTAGGAAAAAGATTGGAGCTCAATTCATCAAGATCAATGGAGTAACCCCCACGGCCACATAGTGTTCATGGAGGTAGCAATATTTTCTTGATGTTTTCTAGCTAGAGTCTTCATGGAATCCTAGGGGAGAGTTAATGAAAGAGGAGTTTTGAAATCTTCAATTGGCTAAGCTCAACTATTTCTTCATCTTATTTCAATTTCATTAGAATACTATGACTTTTATGATTGTAGTTCAATTGACTTTATTTTCATGGTTATTTGTAATTTGTAATGTTGAAACAAGATTGTTGAGTTGAATTTCATGACCAAAGGACTGCTGGAATTTCATCCACTCTATGAATTTGCATGGTAATATGTGATTTCAATTGGTGAATGTCTTTTATTAGCCTAGCATGTAATTTGGTGGTGAATACTTGATGAGTTGCTTGAGTTTTCATAGTTTTGAGCTTAGGTATAGTGTAACCTCCTTTCATATTCACTCAATGTAAAAGAAGATTACGGTCTTACTATTACCTCCCATCAATTATAATAATCAAATTTCATTTTTAAAAGCTTTAGCTGAAGACTTATTTTGTAAAATCATTCAATTCACAATATAATTAGAAAAATACACAGTGGAAGCAAATCATACACTCCTCAAATACGTAGTGGACATAACCCACTAGCATTTCTATCCCAATTGCATGCATTTCAACACAAAAATAAATAAAACTAAAATTTGGTCCGTGCACTGTAGCGTGCAATTCGTGCACCACAGCATATGGCAAAGAGCCATACGCTTACCCTTTCTATGCCGTGAGCTGTGGCATGTGTCACTAGGCACCGCAGCATGCTTGTCTGATTTTCTACTATCATTTTGATAGCAAAATAATGAACTTTTGATGTGAGCTGTTTTCACATACGACATTTGATTAGAGTGATTCAAGTGCCCACATGAAGCTTAGCTCGTATACTAACTAATGAGATAGGATTGGATACAATCTAATTGTTGGATCAAAATTTAGATACCTGGGTGTAAAAAATCACTTTTTCTAAAAAAAAAAATTGTGCACCCAAGCACTCAAATCAATCCTTCTCTCTTATTAGACCACACTAAGCCTTAAACCAAGTCCAAAAAGATCTAATACACCTGATTGACCACAATTAATCACAATCATACTTATATATCAAAATTTGACCCTTCTACAACCAATTTTCACAATTTACTAACTTCACATATTTTGCCATTTCTTGGTATAACTTAGCCTACTTTGTTATTTCTCAACCCATACATATACAATCATAGTTACAATACAATCTTAGCCCCCAAATTACTCATTTCATCATAATTTGTCCCTTAGCTTAAGATTTACTAACACAACCAACCATATCAACACAAACATACTCAAATTATAACCCTTTTGTCTCAAACAACACATATACACATAACCAGGCTTGATTTCACAAAATCTCAATTCAATACATGTATGTAACTCTATGGCAACTCATATACATTTATATATACAATCTTTTAGTTTAATTCATTACACAAACTCAGAGTGCATGGCTTCAGAACTCAAGCCAGTTTAGACTCTCTTCCTTTGCACTGATCACTTCCTGATCCTGTAAACATGTAACCACGGGGGTAAGATAAAAATCTTAGTAACAGAACAACTCACTCTTACTGACTATCACATGCAACAATATAGAAGTAAACATACCATATCATTAAAAACCTTATAAAATAGTGTTTATATCACATATCTCATTTCATTTTTAACTTTTCATCAATCATAAAGGATTCCATGTTATCTCAAGATATTTCATCATATCGCATAACATACTAGCATGATCTCTACTGACCGAACCTCTAAATCACCCCAACATGAAACCATAGGCTCATCTTAGACTAATGTACGCTCTCATTAGTCTTGAGCTCACCTGCAGTGGTAGAATCACCTAGCCAAACATATTCTAATGCACAATACGGACTATGATTTTCCCAATACACATAATAGGATGTCGTTGACTCTAACACTGCATCTCAAAGATACTAAGGAGTCTCTTATCTCCAATACCTTACCTCAAATAGGCATTAAGGAGATCTTCTCTAACACCACACCTTTTAAGGCACTAAAGAGAATTGTTTCCAATACCGCACCCTACCAAATACTAAGGAAACCTTGCCACATGGTCTTTATCATCTCCTACACTCAGGTGAACTCCCACCCCTATGATCATGCTTTCCCAAACCATTTAAGGTTCCCATTTCTCATTTCACACTTTCTTACATAATATATACAAATAATATTTTACATTACAAAACACACATTTCCATGCTTATTTCAACCAAAAGTCATTTCACACACAACAATCACTCAATGCTATAAAACATGCTTAGTTTGAAACCATTTCATGCACTACATAGCATACTAACATACAGTTACAATCAGCAGTCAAACAAAGAAAGTTATTCTGTTACCTTAACCCTTCTGTCACTAGAAAAGTTACCCATGGATTTCAACTATCACACAAGCTTATCTCAAGCTTCCTTCCTCTACACACGCATACAATATGCGAATCTGAACGCATTTTAGTCATTTGGTCCATTTTGACCAAAAACTCATTTTTACTACTTAGGGCTATAATTATCTGTAAACTCTTTTCTATTTATCCATTCTAAGTCTAGGGCTACCCAATTACTACTTTACATCACTTTAACCGGTCTCATTTTATTCAAATCATATTTTTGCCCTAACTTTCTCCCTCTAAAGGCTAAAATTGAGCCTACAGGTTTAAAGCTCTACCGTTTAGCTCTAAACCAGTCACAAAGCTCTAATTTAACTTCTGAAAAGCTTTTTATTACTATTGGGCAAGAATCAAATCCCTCAAATTTCATCGATTCAATTTCCCTATAACTCATTTTTAAAGAAATTTGTGTAGAATGGAAGGCAAGATTTATACGTAGCTTACCTGGCAAGTTACCAATCTGAATCACCTTCTACTACTCTAAAATAAACTTGTCTTAGCTCTTCAGCCCTTCTCCTCTCTCTATCTCATGTGTTTTTAAATTTTACTTCTAAAAATCACCCAATTTCATGACTTAAGAAGTGATTTTCTAGTCCATGTGCCGCAGCGCATGCAACACAAGCCGCGACTCGTGGTACAGTGAAATTTATTCTCACCATGTGCACTTGCTTTGACCTAAAACGTGCTCCTATCACCCATATCTGTTCATACAACACACAAACAAGTCAAAATACCAATTAATCATCCGAATCTCTAATCCCACACTAACTTCTACCTCACCCTCGATTAACCTCTAAACTTAGGATAAAGAAATTTAGAATGTTACATACAGCTTTGAATTGTGGCAATTAGAAATGAATTTTAACTAAACACTTAGTTAATTCTAGAGCTAAGCTAGTTAGGTTACCTAAAGAGCTTGTAATAGCACTTAGGGAATTGAATTACTAAAGCTAAGGTACTTGAGATAGTTGTCTTAGGTAAACTCATTTTTCAGCTAAGGCAAGGAGTTTAGTGAGCTACCATGTTTGATTAGAAATCAAGATTCTTCCATTAGTAACACCTTAGGGTTCTTATTTTAATAGGGAAGCCACTTAATTTATAATTATGTTTATTTTTCTATTTTAATTCATTAGATAATCAGGTTAGTAATTAGGTAATTAACATCAACTTTGGATGATTTATTCTACTAAATAACTTTAATTAGACTTAAAACCATTCCTTAGGAGATGACCTAGGGTTAGCCCTATATTGCATTAGGGTTAGCTTTAGTTTAATTTTGAGGATAAGTGACTAATCCCTAACAAAATTTTGCAACCTCACAAAATAATACTAACTTACACTATGTACGAGTAGTATGAACTTAGGTCAATCTTTATGAGGAGGATTAGTTGGATAAGCTATAGTGAAGTGTGTAATAGGTTAAAGGTGATTTGGGATAGATTTTGTCTCAAAACTAATTAAGTTAATTAACCTAATTCTAGAGAGAATGAAGTGGGTGTGTGAAAACCTATTAGAAGTAGGAACTCCTATGTAGATTTGGTCATCAATCCTTGTTTGATTACAACTTAGCTAGTTTAGTTTTCTTCTCTCTTCTCTTTAGTTTTAGTGACTTAGTTATATTAATCAAGACTTAGTTAATCCTTAACCAATGCCAATCCAAGATTATGGTCTTAGAGTAAGGCAAAGCAAAGCTAACATTAAGCCTAACTAAAGTGTTACAAATATGAGTGTCAATTAGGTCAAGTATATATGAAGGAATCAACGTGCTCAAGATTATGATTCATGAAGATATTCACATGCATTCAAGTTGGCAAGATTACGACAAGCAAGAAAACATGTTAAACTCATCAAGCTATATCAAGATTATGATACAACTCATATAAGCCAAAATCTAGAGCTCAAAGTAACAAAACTCAAGTTGCAACAAGCATCTCTCAATCATATGAATCATTACTTAAAATTGTAATATCAAATAGTCATAAAACTTTGTAATTCTAGAGAGCAAAAATTAGAGAGAAGAAATTCAAATCTAACTAGAAAATGATACAAACTAAGTTTCCTCCTCCTCATAGTAGCTCCTTCAAGAACCTAGCCTTACATCTTTGAGTGATGAACAAGATAAAGCTCTAAAATCTTGTCCATTTTTCACCTCAACTTCACCCCAAGTAAACAAGTTTTGATCCTTGAGAAAGATATTTAGTTATGTAGAGGAAGAGAATGGTGGTGATTTGGTAAAATTTGGATGGTTAGATTGAAAGATATGGAGAGAGAGAGTGAAAGTGTAGAGAAAAAAGTGAGAGGATTTGATGAACTTGAAGTTTTAAATCTTAAAAAATAAGTGAAATGATCTGAAAATTCATCCTAATCCTAATAAAAATCTGTTTGGGACGAAAATATGATGGTCTACTTGCTAAACAAGTTGTCACAAAACTCAAAACAAGTTATTAGCTTAAGTGAGGTTAAGGGTAGTTTAGGTTGCAAGTTAACTTGGGTGATAATTCCAATATTGCTCTTCTAATCCCATATGTGCATGGACATGATAATCTCTTATGTTCCTTTAATTTCCTTGGAATTCATTGCTAATTCCATTTAATTTAAATCTGAAATTTTCTTCCAAGCTTCTTAAACACATTACAATTATCTTAAACTTTGACAAGTCAACTTGATCCCTTGTGTGCAAGTGCATGAAAATTCATGTGTGCCTCATTAGACATGATAAATCACACCATTTTGAAGCCCATTCAGGTCTGAAATTTCATGCTCCTTAGCTCCCTCATGTGCCAAACCAAGTCTTGAACTAAAGCCTCTTCCATGTAAAGTATCACTTTGAGTTATGTCTTTATTTGTCACACTTATTCACCTAAATCATAATTAAATCAAATAATGAAATAATCATAGTGTGAAATTTATTTAATTAGACTAAGGTAGGAAATATTTAATTTATCTAAGGTATTAAAATGATTAAAGGAAAAGAGCCTCACAAGACATAAGTGTAGACAAGCACACACTTGAACCGTAATCAAAGGGAGACAACCTTAAAATGTTGTCTTTTCCTAATAACACTTAACCTAAGATGAATCAATAAAAACTAATTAAAAAAATTATCTTAGCTCATTAAAAGACATAAACCTCTAGCTTAACCCTAATTTGGTGAAAAAGTGTATTTTATGACCAAATTACCCCTAATGCATGTATTTGAGTACTTAGGCAAAATTACACTAAGAATGTGATATCAATACATATGGAGACTCTTAACATATAAAAATGGACCTAAAACTAATGCACACATAAAATTTCTAATTTTCTCCTTTAATTCCCAACAAAGTGCAAAATGACCAAAATACTCCTAATACGTATAATTTATTACTAAGGCATAAAATCCTAATTTATCACTAACAATGCACATTTTAGGGTTTTCTATCATAAAATATAGTCCTAAATATCTAAGAAAAGTGCATAACAAATATGACCTATCAATTACCCAGTCTGAGTAGTGATATGGTGGGCCCTATTCCATATAACTAGAAGTTCTAGTCTGAGCATAGAGATTACTGTACTAGGTGGAACCAAAAATGGATGAGCATGAGCATAATGTGATTGATGAGAATGAATTTTTATATATGCATATGATATTGCTTTAATTGAAACACATGCTACTTTATCTCTTATTTATTATTTTACTTACTAACCAGTAATTGGGGTTACCTTTGAATTACTAGGACGTATGTCTCACTCTGTTACTTTTGAACACAAGTGAAGATAGCATAAGAAGACTGAGAAAGGAAGCAAGAAAAGAGTAGCTTCATTTAGTAGTGCTACGACTACCATTGAGTTAAATGAATGTATAATATGTTGTTAAAGTTTTAGTTGCCAACTAGGATGCATAAGTGAATGTGTGTATGAATTGTGTTATGAAAACTTGCTTGTATATATGTGGTGTTGCATCTCACCGAGGGTGCCCTAGTGATTGGTACATGGGTAGGCCTAGATGCTAACTAAGCAAGCATATAATGTTTTATACCTTGTTCCACTTATATATATGTGAAAATTGATGTGGTGATTGTGTTTTTGTAAGTGATAACTTGACACAAGTGGTGAGGTAGAACCTATTTGGAAGAATCAAGTATAGTTGTGATTCCCGACCATATGATGAGGCGGAGCCCTATATGTAAGAGTCGGATGATTGAAAGTGGAACAAGTCTCTTTGTATTATGTTGTATGTATCACGCCTCATATAAGTCCACGAGTGTGTAATGTGGCATTGAGAGGTCAAATTGAATATATGATGTGTTATATGTGGTATGAAGTGTCAATCAGGTGTATGTGGTCCTTTTAGACTTAATTCAAGGCCCGAAGTGGTCTAATGAGATGAGGAATGAGAATTGAGCACTTAGGGTGCAAGTTTTGAAAGAAAAAGTAGCTTTTATACCCTGAGTGTCTAATTTTAGATCAGACCATCAAATTAAGTTCAAACTTATTTTATTAGCTAGAATATATTGTAAGCTTTGTGTGGGCGCTTGAATCACTCTAATCGGACGTTGGATTGGAAATGGCGCGTGATAGATATTCCCTTGCTAAATTACCATATGATAGCAGATTGCACTATGGTGTATGGTGTGCCACACCACGACGCATGGCACAAATAAAGGTAAGGCACATTGCTTTATGCCACATGCCATGGAACATGGCATGTAACACCTGCCTCGAGTGTTATCCAAAAATCACACAATTCAAATAAACTAAGTGTGGTTAAGGAGTTGATCCTAAAATCAACTTAGAAAGCCAATCATTTAAATCACTAAACAAATACACCATTGAAAAAATCATTGAAAACCTTTAGAAAAAAATAAGTTCTACCTATAGCACATGGAAGCAAGCTAGACAAAAGTAAGGTAAAAAGATGCTATCATGACAATATTAAACTACTACCATGATATCCTTCCTAGGCCAATTTTCAGGAGGCACTGTTCCACCGTTCAACCTCCAATTAAAGTAATTTTAAAGCTCACACATCATTTTTAATGATTACTAGTAGTGTACCAAATTTCAAAAAGATCTAATGGTCGGATTAAAATTTGGACACATTACAAGTTTGTCATTTTTGCTGTCATAACAACACATTCGAACCAACTTTCAGAGTGCACCATTTCATCATCCGACCTTTGATCAAAGTGATTCTAGAGCCCACACATCACATTCAAAGAGTACTACAAGTGTACCAAATTTCAAAAAGGTCTAACAATCAGATCAAAACTCATGCACATCCCAACCTCAACAATGGTTGCTGTCATGACATTATTGTATTGTTGTCATGACAACATTAACAACATCTCTAGATCAACTTTCGGAGCTCACCATTTTTCCATTTGATGTCCGATCGATGTGATTCTAAAGCCCACACGAAGCTTATCAAAATTTTTACTTGTGATCTAAATTTTATAGAAATCCAATAGTCGGATTGAGATTTAAACACTAAGATGCAAAAGTATAGTTTTTTAGTAAAAACCATTTTCAAAATTATTCAAATCTCATCCTAAGTGTCACAAACTTGTGGGAACACTTTGGACATGTCAAATAGGACTAAGAGTTCCTAATAGAGCATTCAAATGATGGAAAACCCCTATACATTAAAATTTGACCACTCGGGTGCCATTTCTTAAAATGGACTTTAAACTCCCAAAATGCACAAAATCATATGAGTGATCAAAAGTCAATCCAAACACCATGTGTTTATATAATGCACATGCTAAATATTTTCACTTGGCTCAGAGATCCCCATAGGGCCCACGAACCTACCCTCTCTATCCAAGGTGTATGTTTGCCCTTAGCATATAATTCACAATACAACTACTTTTCAATTGCGTGTAGAATCACACATATTCATATATATATATATATATATATACCAAAATAAACATTTTCTTGTAGTGAAAACTTGGTCTATCAAAAGAATCCATCAAAATCACACATCATAACCATTTCCTAAACACAAGTCTACAAGTGGCAAAAATTCATACATAAGCACACAATCCACACATATTCACATATATGTATAGTCACATCCTACTAAAACCCTAATATTAAATATATTATAATAGATTTGCTCAAAAGAAAGGGGTTGTAGTTCTTTACAATCCACAAACAACCCCTAACTCTACTCCTTTCCTTGTCCACCACTAAATCCTTCATCTGGACTTGAAAATATTGAAAGGAAAGGGGTGAGATAACCATAATCTCAATAACAGAGAAATTTACATTTTATTATTACAAAGTAAGCCATAGTCAAATAAATGAATAGTAGATTAAATATAACATATAATTTAATTATTTAAAATGCATGAATGCATGACATAGGCCGGTATGACCTTTCTTGACTGACAGAATGCCCCTGGCATTCTTTAGCTCACAGGTAAACCTTATACCCACTTATACCTCTACAAGCATAAAACATAATCTAAGGCATGATCGAATCCACCTAACCACCTATGCTCCTATAACATGAATCATGAGTAGTAGTAGTTAACTCCTTCTTAGAGCTAGCCTGACTTACTCTCCATGTGAGGGCTACCTTGGCCTAGGCATTCAACCTCACACTTCATATGTCAGATTCCCTCCCTCACTGAGAGGTATCAAACACACAATCCACAACCACTTTAATACACTGAGCTTGCAATACGAAAGGCAACACTAAGTACTACAGTGTACCATAGAATATTACAAGTCCACACCTCCCCATTGGTGAACTCCTACCGAGATCATACCTTTCACTCTTGTCTACCTTTTTCAATTTTTGACCACTTCAATACTCTAAGGTAGTATAACAAATATCACTTCTCATGTAAGCAGTTCTTTAGCCTATTTAAAGTACCAACCCAGTTACACTTCCTTAAGTGCAACTTCATTCTCTATAATTACAATGCGTGCAAACAACCTTGTTTCTATAAAAATATTATTATAAACAAAATATAGAAAGAATATATGCACTATTATTCAAGTAGTATCCTATAAGTCTGTTATAAAATATAATTAATTGCATTTAATCATTTAAAAACATAATGCATGATAGCTAATAATATTATTCAAAAATAGCTAAACAAAGTAGTAATAAGAAATATAAATTCTCCTGTTACTCAACTCTTTTATACCAAAAAGATTTCCCTCTTGTATAAAATAAAACTTGCTTGTCCTTTATCCTCCAATTAAGTTCCACCAACAATTTCCTACAATATAAGTGATCCACATCACTTTTCATGAAAAATAGCATAATGAAGACTATAACTCAGACCACACAACTTAGGCCAATGAGCATATAATCTATCCTAATGATCTATATATTAAAACCAACCATTTACATAGTATCACGTAACCACAAAATCATTTATTAGACACCACTAGGCCAATTTCAAAATCATATAATTTTTAACCAACTAAAAACCTTCACTTAATGTCACCACTTTCATATTAACCCTTATAAAGAAAACCAAAGCTTAATTTAAATCTTATTAGATTCAATAGCATAATTATAACTAAATCAATAGGCTTAAACCATTGAGAGGTGAAATTCATCTCTTAGGGTTGATTTTTGCCCTAAAACTTCCTTTTTCATCCATTGCCTACTAAAATATTAGAGCACTATATAGAAACTCAAAATAATCTCTCAAGAACCCAAAGAAATAAAAATTTACAAGAATAAAGCCTTTAAGATCAAAATCCAAAAATTTCTTCTTCCAAAAATTAAAGAAAAATAAAAGGGAGGAAGATGATTGAAGTAGGGAGTTACTATCGTGTAGCGGATCTCACAACAATCATAAAGCCTCCTAGATTGAGCCTAACTCCCTCTCTTCCTACTCTCTTCTTCCTCTCACTCTCTTATTTTTCTTGCTCTTTGTTTCTTTACTTTCTTTGTGTCATTTCTACTTGAAATTGCTCTTAAAAAACTAATAATAATACTTTAGGAAAAATTACCAAGAAGGGCCCAACATTTTTCTATTATAGCATAAAAGCCCTAGGCAACTTTGGTAATTTTTCCCATAATTATAAAATAAACTAAAACCAAACTTTTGCTTAGTAAAATTTGAACTCTAGACCTCTATCAAATTATTCATAATTTTTAATTTATTCATAGATATTTTATTTTAAATTAAATTTGGATCTTAAAATTTTGAGATATACATGGCACATTTCATAGATAAGGATTGTGCCTTTTGAGTCGAATTGTGTATTTGCTAGCCCTTTTATTTCAATATATATTTTTTAAAAAGTCAGGATCCTAACAATTTAGAAACAAGTAAAGGGCTATTACTGATATTTTATTCTTGTGTTTGGTGATTATGTGATTAGGAATGGTAAAGTTCGGATTGAGTTTGGACTTTACACAAACCATGCACAAATTGTAGACATCCAAGTATAAGAAAGTAGCAAAGAAGAACTATTATAAGGTATGATCATGAGAACCAATCAAAGGATTATGTAAATGAACCTCAATACTCTTAACATCAAACAAAGAATAGTCATTTACCTCCTTCTACTTATACTCCCAATTCTTCAACTTGGCTTGCAAGAACATTGGCTTACATGCTAGCCACCTCTTTCACTATTCAAGATGTCATGTTTTACTTTAAAACAAGGGCAGCAGAATTTCCTCTAATAGCTTAAGAATCTCATAGACATCAAGTTGAGTGGAAAAATTTTCTTAAAATGGATGTGTGTACCTATATCACAATTCAAAATACCCTTGTCATTCCCATCAAATTCAAGCATAGTAGACATTTTATTATCATCACA